>NC_056727.1:1125948938-1125976438 GCF_019279795.1 Protopterus annectens | reverse complement strand
CTGCTTGCTGTCTGCAATGCCACACACTACAACCTACATACATTTGTGCACATATCAACCTTCAACAACATATATATGTCCAGCCTTCACTAACAGTTGCAGTATGTCCCTTGCCCTATTCACATGTGCATATACATATAGATACGGACTGCTGCCACATATGGATGATTCACAGTATGTAAAGTACCCTTTAGACACATCATTCGGATGCCTGCAAATACATATCTGGTACATACCTTACCTTTGTATTCCTCACCTCCATCTGTTGTAGCTGTTGCTTTTTTTTTTGGGGGGGGGGGTTGGTTGCCTCTGTGTGTTGGTCTTTCTTTTCAGTGTCTGTCTCTCACAGCCTGTTTGTCTCCGTCTGTCTGTCTGTCTCTGTCTGTCTGTCTCTTTTTCCCTCTCTCAGTTGGTGCAATGATATTATTGCATGTGTGGACAGCAAGTACAGGCTGCTTTTCTAGGTATCTGCACATGTGCATGTGATGGCCTCTGCACCAGTTGGTGCCTACCATTTAGTAATTGCTTGCAGCCTGCTGTGTGGTAATTGCAATACTCACTGTGATTGCAGGACACTGCTATAAAATGCTAGGTTAGGTAGGCGTAGCCCTTTCAGTTGTGCAAGGTGGGGCCCATGCTTGTTTGCTGTGGACACTGTTGTCTCAGTCAGAATGTTGGTATATGTCTCATATCTGAAGCTAGGGTTGTAGCCAGTGATATGCATGTTGTACTGAAACTTGACTGTTGCTTCTTCTAGTGCACTGTTCTCAGTGTGTAAGTTTACTCACACCTCCTAATACTAACACTGGATACATGGGAGTATGTACTTTCTTTTCAAATTAGAGAATTAACTGGCATACAACTGTAGTTATTGCAATGTGTTCATATGGCTTTCCTATTTTCCCTTTACATTCACTGATTGTAATGCATGATATTTCTTACAGCGCCAAGTTATTGTATATTTGCTGTGGCTTAGTGGTACTTCATGCAGACTGGTGAGTCCAAGTTGTGTGGTTCAAGACTGACAAGGGTATTTTATTTTTCTGCTGAGCAGTACAAGGGCCCTGTCATACACAGTGACTAAGGAAATTTTAAGCAGTTGTAAGCGGGTTTGTGCGATGCTTAGCTAAGCGCACACATGCGCACACTGATGCAAACCCGCTTACTACTATTTACAAGTGCTTACTGTAGCTAACCCATGCGCTCATTTCTTTCACAGAAAAGTAAATGGGGAGATAGGTTTGTGGTGACAAAGGGTGCACAAAGAGGGGAAGACAGTAGGGAAACCAGCTCGGGATCTACAGGATGGGTGTGGGGAAGGTTCATAGCTGCCCATTTCTTTACCAGCAACATCTGTGCATATGAATACATTAGGAGTGAAATTTGAAACCTTCCACCCCTGAGAGAGGGGTGAGGACAACTAAATATGCTGTACTACTAGTTATGAATATCAGGCACATGCACTGTTTGTGAACTGCTATAGTGTCATTAGTACGTTACTCACTTCTGAACAATTTGTGGTTTGTTTGTGTTGACATTAGCACAGTTGCTCAGGACAACTGGACATATTTCAGTACTGTGTATGCCTACCTACACCCGTGGGTGTGCCTGACTACACAGGTATATGATACTTTTGGGTAGGGATGCAGAACTGCGGAGAGCATTATTTATTTATTAACGTGTGCTGTTTATCTTGCTGAACATGCAGAGTTGATATGTACCTGTTAGTCTATGAAGGCTAGTAGTCTGTCTCAGTAGCTCCCACCTGTGGACATATCCAGATGGTAGACAGAGGTTAGCCTAGTATCCTTTGACTGTGCACCACACCAGTCTTTTCAGCACCTGAACAATGGCATTGTCACAGATGGTTGCTAGCAGTACATGGCTACACCCTTTGATATTTCTGTGGTGTACTCCTACATACGGGCATGCTTGTGGAATTAATTCTACAGCTATTTGCTGAGTATGTAACAGCAGACAAGCTGATATGCCTGTGTGTTTCTGACACTTCCATGCCTCAGATACTCTCAGGTAAATATTTGAAAAGCCTCAGGGAAAGGTACATATAAGTGGGATACACTGGTGATATATTTCAGATATTTTGCTGTTGAGACTTTGGGGGATTTGGAGCATATGTATTACTACATTTTTTCTGATGTGCAAACAGTGTCTACTCTCACTTATTGACATTTTTCATTAAGTGAGATTCCCCACCTTTCTGCCTACTGTTAGTACATTTCACAGGGAGTCAGAGGGGCACAGCTAACATTTGTTTGCAAATCAGGGACATCCCTGTAAATCAGTCACATTTGGGAGGTCTGGCCTCTGACCTATTCAAATATGCCAGTGTTCATCCTGTTCTGATACTGTGTGGGGTTTGTAAGGTGCTACTGTAACATTATTCCCTACTAGCATGGCTGGTTCTCTTTTCACAGTCATGTCATGCAATTCCACAACACTTGCTGGTTAATGGCCACAGAACAAGATTTGTGTTATGCCATTCCTATTCACCCTTTACATTCACTCATTGTAATGCATGATATATTTCTTTCAGCACCACATAATTGTATATCTGCTGTGGCTTAGTGGTACATCCTGCAGTCTTGTGAGTCCAAGGTCTGAGGTTCGAGACTGACAGGGGTATTTTATTTTGTTGATGAGCAGTACAAGGGCCCTGCCATAGAGTGACTAAGGCAATTTTAAGCAGTTGTAAGTGGGTTTGCGCAGGTTTGCGCGACGCTTAGCTAAACGCACACATGCGAACACTGGTACAAACCCGCTAACCACTGCTAAAAAGTGCATACTCCCGCTAACCCCCGTGCTAATTTCTTTTAAAGAAAAGAAAATGGGGAGATAGGAAAGTGGTGAAAAAGGGGGCACAAAGAGGAACACACAGTAGGTAAACAAGCTTGGGATGTGCAGGACAGGTGTAGGGAAGGTCCATAGCTGTCCATTTCTTTAACAGCAACAACTGTGCATATGCAATTAATTTGGAGTGAAATTTGAAACCTTCCACCCCTGGGAGAGGGGTGAGGACAACAAAGCATGTTGTACTACCAATTATAATTATCAGCTTACATGTTTGTCCGATGGACATGTGTGCAAAATGGGCAGCTATGTATGGGGCATAATTTTTTTGTGGGTACAGATTGCCCTTTTTTTTTTTTTCAGGTGAGAGGTTTGTCCGAGGAGGTAGGTTGGGAAGGTAAACAGACAAGACAGACAAGACGCATACAAGGGCGGTGTATGACACATGGGGTGGGTGAACACAATTGACGGGGTCAGATGTTTGGAAATCGCAAGCCCATGAACCCACATATGGTAACAGTGGAACTGAGATCCCCACCCATGGGCAGTCACCACTGAACCTTCACAGCCCCGAGGGTGGCTGTGCTGGGGGCTGTGTAGGATGGGCAGGCTCACCCGTGAGACATGCCACTCTCACCTCAAGCTGGCATAGGGGATCAGTGACTGAACACTGGATCCCCCTACGCACCACAGCCCGGACCCTTCGAAGGGTGACAGGTGGCCCTTCTCCACCCACGCTTGCACGGGGGGACGAGCCCCATCTCGTGCAGCGCTTCCACCCGAAGGTGGCACAGGACCAACGGAGGAGGGGAGCCCGAGCTGGGCACTGGACCTGCTGATGCCAGGTGCACTCGCCGGCTGAGGAGGGACAGGTGGATCCACTGGGACCAGCCTTCCCATACGTTCTGTGATTAGGTGTGTTTAATTACAGCATAAGCAAAACAGCATTCCAGATTAGTTATAACAGCATGCAATAATATTCCCATTAACCCAACACACCAAGGGTACAACAGTTGAACAGCAAGCATAACACATGCATATAGTGAACCACAGTGGTTATTCCAACAGCATGCAGGGATGCTTGGTAGCAACAGGCCACCATGATTGTGGTGTTTAAACAGGGCACATGCATCAACGTAAATGCAAATATTTATAGAACAATAGGACGTATGTCCCAACAAATATTTAAGATTACACATACCCATTGAGGTGTGGAATTGCATGGTTTATGCACATACAGTAGGGTGTATAAAAAACCTCGGTTAACATCTTATAATGACCTTTTAGTCTACACTACATTCCTGGTGACTGCAAGTGTATATCCTCTACCTGTTTTATTACACTTGCCACCATACATTAGGTTGTGTACTGGGTTTGGCTAGTTCAATATATGCCTGACCTATATCTGACATACTAACTGTCCAGGATGCAGATGTTACTGCTACATATTTCTTAATTGCATTTATATTTCTTTATCTACATATCTGGGATGTTTTCACATGACATTTTCACTTCGATTTGTACAGAACCCTGCATTTCTTGACACACACTCACATTTCTGGGGAGAAAATAACATGCTACATGTGTGCCAGGTTTACTTATGCATGCCAGCCAGTAACTGCCTGTTGTGGACTGTATATATGTTTCACAGCTACTAGTACTTCCATCACCCACTTTATATGGGACTGCACAACTCTGGGTTGCCAGCTCCTTTTCAAACAGTACTGCTTGTATACTGCAAGGGTACAACAACATTTCAGACTCTGTGACACAGACACACTCTGGGTTTTAGACCTTTATTAATGACATTACACACTTTTCTACAGGCTCACTCCTTTATTTGTTTTAATGGTGTATATGGCAGACATGTTCAAGACATATAATACCATTATTAATAGGTTAGAACAATCTTTTTTCAGGCTCACACACTTATTTTATATAGCAGTGCCTGCAGAGATATTATTCCAGACATATGTTACCTTTCTTAATGGGTTTCTACACTCTTTTTCTGCTTCTCTGACGTTTTTATCTGACAGTACATGCAGAGGACTTATTCAGGCAATTTTATGGCTGTATTATTGGACTACAACACTTTCTTTCATGCTCTCTCCCATATTTTATATAACAATACATGCAGAATAATCACTAACCTGCCTGGTGGCGCAGCCTTAGCAGCCTATCAGCATAGGCTTGCTGATTCGTAGGACAGTCACCTGCAGCTGTAAAGTTAATGAAGGGATATTGAGACATACCTATCCATTATACATACTCCATTATCAATTCTTACATACTGCATTCCATGGCTACATACTCAGTTGTGGGGCATCCCGCATCCCACGGGCCTCCTGTAGTCATTGGTTCAGGCAGTCCTGCTTTTGTCTCTTCAGGTCTGCATGGTGGTGATGGACCTGCTCACCAGTCCGAGGAACACCTGTGGCACTGGTGAGGTCACGAGCTAACTGGTTCCAAACTTCTGCCTTGTACTCCATCCCATGGAACTGGCCCTGCAGGAGTCTTGACTTGTGATGGTGGACAAGGAGCCAAACCATGTATTTGAACTCCTCGATGCCCCAACATTGCGCTCGGAAACGTGTTCCCTCTCCGACACCAGACATTCTAACTGCAGATGTGAGCTACAATCAGTTATGGAGTGTATTCCCACCTGTGGGGCTTAAATATGCTGCATTTCCCACACTTTTTTGTGATTGACCGTTTTGTAAAATTCTCGGCTGACTGCAGACCTGCTTAGTAATGGTTACACTACCATTCGTACGTTTATGACTGTTAATAGTGGCTGTTTCCTCTATGTTGTCATGGCTTAGTGGTTCTGTACTTTGCTTCTGATGCACAGAGTCCTGCGTTTGAACCTTGTCATTCATTTTATTTTCATACTATCCAGACAGGCTAGGGGGTGTGGCTGCATTTAAGCAACTTTGCTCTACATTGCTCCTCGGTGTCCTATGGTGCCCTGGTTGGCGCTGTGTGCACATCCGCACAAACACATTGCGCTGGGTAAAGTTCCATTGAACTATGGGCAACTCTATTGCGCTGGGTAAAGTGCCATGAAACAACGGCCAACTCTATTGCGCTATGTAAAGCGCTATTCAACTACGGGCAACTCTATTGCGCTGGGTGAAGCGCCGCTTAACTGCAGGCAATTTTATATCAGGATCCTTTAAAATATTTATTTTGTTCACTGATACATTGGCCATTTCACTGCTTTTTGGTAATGTTTAAACATATTTGTCAGGTATTATTTCATATACTGATTTCAAAAATAAATATGAAGGGGAGTGGTGGGACTTGAACCGTGAAAGCCTCTTTTTTGTGTGAACACTCTACCATTACGCTATTGCTATTTGGTGTGATTTGCATTAACATTCTTTCTTATGCTCTTCCATGTCAGAATTGCTAACTCTAGCTAAGCAATGGGCACACCCGCACACACATGCACAAATACTGGCAGCTATTTTGGGGATTTAAAAAAATATATTTAATGTTTTGCGTTTTAGAACTGTGATAGGGGTTTACAATATCAGGGAGTGTGGTGTTGGGTGCAGGGACATTTGAGCGGACTCGCTCTTGTGTGTATGCTTTGTTTTATTTTAAAACACTTGCAGGGGCGTGGACATTTAGACTGCTCAGCAGTCGGACACGCCCCCTGCTTTCTTACACGGTCCGTGTAAGACTTTTGGTTGAGTCAGCGTGCCCTCATGCATATTCATGGCACGCTGATGTCAAACCGTTCAACTGCAGCCTCCGAGTAAGACTTATTAAGTCTTACACGGAGGATTAGTGAATCCGGGGGATTATCTTTTCTCACATTTGTTAATTAAATGATCTGTTTTTTTTTCCATACAAAAAGCACATGTTTGGCTGTCCCCAATATCTCAGCACAGCATTATCTCCTTCAACATTAATAACACTTGGAATATGTACAACACCATCATGTTCCAGTTTCAATATCACATTACAATCCCATGCCCCAGACCATAAACCCCTGTTATCGTACACTTTCAGTATATTCAGTACATCATTACATAGATTAAATACAATTTTTTAAAGTTTCTTTTTCAACCTCAGTTTGGAATTGAAAATATTTTTTTCTTAGTTTTCCTAAAAGAGAGCCTAAATACATGCAAGTTCCATGGTGAACAGTTTTTCTTTTTTTCAAATTCCTCTATAAACTTTTCCATTATCTGTCCAGTCTTGAAAATAATGTCACCAACATTTTTTTTATTAATATGTATCAATAAGTTCCAAAAGTGCCCAGAGACACTAAGACACCATGAGGTTAGCAATAAAAGGATGTTTATTCAGCCAAATAATAATACTCACCATATTAACGCTTCACCATGTACATTATGTTTTCGTTCATACTAACTTCATCAGATGTGGACTGATGTCAGAACACAGCTTTATATACACTTATACATTAACTAAATTAACAAACAATTAAGCAGGACAAACCATGTTTAAAGGGAAACCTTAATATAAGATTTCATAAGTATATACTCACATATATCTCTTTTATTTGTGAACATAAATACTTTAAAATGAAATAATTTAAGCTGGCTTAAAAACATTAATGACTGTGTTTGTAAAATATCATTTAAATAAAATAAAGTAAATCATACATATTCACAAAATTAAATGTCATATATATTATTTCTTATGTTGGAGCACCATCATGTGGCTGAAAGCCATTATTACAAGTAAATTATGTACTCAGGCTTAAAAAGAGATTCATCCAAAATACACCATTTCCTTAAATATAATGTAAACACCATTTAATAAAAAAAACATATAATGATGCCTAGGTGTAAATAGGAGGCTATTAAAACTTCATAAAAAGTATCCTAAAAACATCATAAAAAAAAACAATATCTCCTCTAAGATGTATTTTCACAATTTTGCAGCTCTTAGCTTGAGTAGAAGCTATGGAGATATTTTCATTTAGACCTGGTGTTACATTAGCTTGTAGTGTCACGTGCCACCATAGCCCCCTATATTCAATACTTTCCTCCCACAAACCACCCCTTATATCTTTCTTAATCCTTTCAAAGACAAAAAAATAATGGGCATTTGTACATGTTTGTTGATGTTTATATAAGGCATTAGTCTCTTAGTACATATATCGTAATAATACTCATATATTCTTATCTTTAGTTTCCTTTTGGTCATTCCCACGTAAAAACTGAAACATATTTGGCATATTGCTAAATATATTAAACCCATAGAATCACCGTTATAAAAATCTTTTCCTTTTATTTCTAGGTCTCTACTTTCTAAAACTATTTTTTTCTTGTTATATACATATGTGCATTGTGAACAATGTCCACATTTGTATGTTCCATACCTTCTCATGTTCTTATTCACTTGCCCATATTCATTTTCCACTAATTTCATCAGGTTGTGGGAGTTTTTATAGACAATTTTTAAATTGTACTTTGATATTTTTTCTAAACCTGTAAAACTTATAAATCTTTTCCACTCATATTCCATTACTTTACTAATAATTTTAGAGCTGGCATTATATTCCAACACAAGGATCCTTCCAAAATTCTCTTCCTTGTGTTGTTTATAAATTTTGTTGCCTCATTCAACCCCTAAAATGGGTTGGTACTTATCTGTTCTCCCTTCCCACACCTCTTTCTTGGTTTGCTCAATCATGTAATCAGGGTATTTCCTAGCCCTAAACATAATCTCTAAAGTCTCCACCTCCTTCTCAAAGTCATTATCCAATGAGGTCATCTTGCATGATCTAACAAATTGACCCTTTACTATATTAATTTTATAGTGCAAATATGAATTTGAGAAGGTGTTTTTCCTATATACTTTAGAATTAAATGTATTATTGTCTTTATATATCTCTACGTCCAAGTATTGTAATTTTTCTAGGGAGACTTTTGTATGTATACTTTTGTATGTATAGCCCACCTAATCATGAAGGGATTCACATCTAGATCAGGGGAGGTCATCGTGCCTCTTTACTCATCCCTCATCAGGCCCATAATTGAGTACAATGCCCCTTTTTGGATGTAAATTAACAGACACCTGCAGCAACTGGAAAGACCCCAAAAGTACCTCACCAAGAGGATCAAAGGGCTCAAACAGATGCCATATGCTGCCCGGTTAAAGAAACTCCAGCTCTACTCAGTGGCATACCGCCTGCACAGAGGCGATCTGTGCCTGACGTATAAAGCCATGTCCAACCCGGAATTAATGGACATGCTGCACCTCAGAAAATCCAAATCCCGCGCTCGAGAGACTTGAACCTCAGCACTGAAATAAATAGGACATGCTGGAGGGACAGATTCATAACCCAGAGGCTCCCTTCACTCTGGAATAAAATCCCAGTCCAGGTTAGGCAGAGTCCCACATTGACTCTCTTCAAGAAGAATCTTGATGAGTGGATGGGAGATCATAGGTTTACCCCGGCTATCACTTCTGTGTCACTGTTAGACAGAGGCACAGTATACTAACCTCAAAAAAAGGCATAGCAAAATTAATTTAAAATGGGTGGCGAAAGCCAAACACACTCTGGCTAGGGTTATAAATGCCCTAGGGCAGATAGCCTAGTATGAACCTATGAACCTATGTAAAATCTAAAAAGGAAATACTGTTGTTCAAAAATCCTAACAAATCATATACTTCCTCATGTGGAACAACCCATAAAATATATATATCATCTAAAAACGTTCTGTGCATAGACCAGCATTCCTTGTAAATAGAATTTAAAACTGTCTTTTCTTCCCACCTAGCCAGAACAAAGTTAGCATATGTGGGAGTGCATGCTGCACCTATCACCACTCCTTTTATTTGGTGGTAAAATTCACCCTTAAAATGTATAAAAATATACTTTAAAACCAATTCCTTTAAGTGGAGACATGCCAAACATTCATTAGGTGTTAGTTCTTCATCATCAAAAATAATTTCTTCTAACAATTTAATGCCTTCAGTGTGATGAATACTAGTAAAAAGGTCTACTATGTCAATGGTTAAAAATAACATATCATCCCTATATAATTCACCTTTTAATTCTCTTAACAAGTCCCATGAGTTTCTCGAGATATTTTTTCTGTTTAACCAAACCCTTTTTAATTTAGAATCAATATATATTTGCTAAGGGTAAAGTTTTGGACCCTTCTGAGGAAACTATGAGTCTCAGGGGTGGGTCTAAACCATTTTTATGTACTTTAGGGATCCCGAATAGAGAAGGTATTCTAGGTTTGTCTACCTTTAAAAGACGTAATGTTTTATAGTCTATTAACCCTTCTAATATTATATCCTCTAACGCTAAACCTATTATTCTATAAGCTATATTAATTTCATTCATTGACACACTAGTGTATTTACTAGTATCCATTCAAATATCATTCATTTTTCTTTCATATATCAAATTATCCATTAACACTGTCCCTCCACCCTTGCCTGGTTTTATAACTGTTATATTTTTATTGTTCCTCAGGTCATTTAAAACTTTGCTTTTGTTGGTATCCAAGTTTGCCTTATATTTTACCTTGGAAAAAAGTTTTCTTATTTCATTTTCCACGATAAGTTCAAAGTTTTTTATCTGAGGGTGTAGAGGAGGGTTAAAAACACTTCTCTTTAATTCACTACCATAATTAGTAACCCTATTCTGTGGGAAGAATAATTCCAAATTAATTTTCCTTGTAAACAATTTTATGTCCATTAAAATTTTAGCTAGATCCCCCTTTCTTAATGGTATGAACTTCATAACCCTAGACAGAAGGCTAAAATGTTCGTCCTTTAAATCAATTTCACTGAAATTATATATACTATAATCATCCTTTGTAAATCTGTATAGATTATTTACATCCTGCATAATCGTACTTTTTTCAGTTTCCAAGTTAGTGTGGTGGGTACTTAATGTATTTAGTACCTCATCCTCCCCCTTCTCCCCCCCTCCAAAAATTCTGTTTTTGATAATTATTATTATTAGTATTGTCCATGTTCTTTATTCTCTTGGACCTTCTCAGGGGTGGTGCTTCATTAAAATCATCTAACTCATTCATACCTTCCCCTATTTGTACATCCCCATCTTGACCTATCTCAGTCACCTGATTATTTCTATTAAATTCTCAGGTTTTTTGGACCACCTTAGGTTTGGGGCAATTTAATTTATTTTTATATTCATTTAAATCTCTCTCTAACTTCTTCAATTTCCTTTTCCCCTAAGTCTTCACATCTCTTGTCACTCTCTGTCATTATATTGTAATATTTATTTTGTTCAGCAGGGATGGAGTGAATCAAATAATCCTTAATAAGCCCATTCAGCATTTCTATCACCTTATGTAACTCACTCTTCAGTCTATCGTTTTCTTTGACCATAACCTTTACAATTTTCAATCCACATCTATTAAAAATGTCCAGAAGTTCATTATGAAAATCACTGTGAGGTATAACATTGTTAAGGCATTTCCATAACCTCAATCCTTTAGGAACAATACCCTCCAAAATACATTGTTTTAGATTGGAATTCTCCATATCTAAAGTCATGTATTTGTTTAATAATCTGGCCAGTCTCGCTAATTTAATATTGTACGAATAATTAACTGGTGCAGGTTCAAAAACTTTGGATGTAAATTTGCTAGTAAAACTAACCTGCAACCAGTCCTTTACGTCAGTCTTTTTGTTGATGGTTTGCGCTGATGCCTGGTTAAAACGTTTGTCCCTTTCTCTAAATTCGTTAGATAATGCTGCCAAATAAGTCCGTTCCTGCTGGCCTGGGGGTAAGGAAGTAGTTCCACTTGCCGTTGTACCATTACCAGAGTTTAACTCCTTAAAAATCTCTGGTGTACAGTTAAAGTCTGAAGTTATGGAAACGGAAACCAGCATGGATAGCGAAGGAAGGGGTACTAAGGAGGAGCTCGGGCAGACCAGGAAGTTGATTGGCCAACTCTCACAACTGGTAGACCTCCTTACCCCACTCAGCCAGTCGTTGGTTGAATTGGTGAGCTGTGTTTGAGAGGGGCGGAACCAGGAAGTTACTTCTGTTATCGGCCCCAAACCTCGTGAAACCAATACTGCTCCTTGCATAACAAAGCCTTTGGAGGGTAATGAAGTGGTCATTTCTGAAAGTTTGAACTTTAACCGTACACCAGAGATTTTTAAGTACTTAAACTCTGGTAATGGTACGATGGCAAGTGGAACTACTACCTTACACCCAGGCCATCAGGAACAGACTTATTCGGCAGTATTATCTAAAGAATTTAGTGAAAGGGAAAACGGTTTAATCAGGTATCAGCAGAAACCATCAACAAAAAGACTGGTTGCAGGTTAGTTTTTCTAGCAAATTTACATCCAAAGTTTTTGAACCTGCACCAGTTAATGATTTGTACAATATTAAATTAGAGAAACTGGCCAAATTATTAAACAAATACAGGACTTTAGATATAGAGAATTCCTATCTAAAACAATGTATGTTGGAGGGTATTGTTCCTAAATGATTAAGGTTATGAAAATACTCTAACAATGTTATACCTGACAGTGATTTTCATAATGAACTTCTGGACAAAATTAATAGATGTGGATTGGATATTTTAAAGGCTATGGTCAAAGAAAATGATAGACTGAAGAGTGAGTTACTAAAGGAGATAGAAATGCTGAATGTGCTTATTAAGGATAATTTGATTCACACCATCCTTGCTGAACAAAATAAATATTACAATATAATGCTAGAGAGTGATGAGACATGTGAAGACTTAGTGAAAAGGAAATTGAAGAAGTTAAAGAGACATTTAAATGAGTATAAAAATAAATTAAGTTACCCCAAACCTAAGGTGGTCCACAAGACCTGGGAATTTAATAGAAATAATAAGGTGACTGAGACAGGTCAAGATGGGGATGTACAAATAGGGGAGGGTATGAATGAGTTAGATGATTTGAATGAAGCGCCACCCCTGAGAAGGTCCAAGAGAATAAAGAACATGGACAATACTAATAATAATAATTATTATCAAAAACAAAATTTTTGGAGGGGGGGAGGAGGAGGACGAGGACGAGGTACTAAATACATTAAGTACACACCACCCTGACTTGGAAACTGAAAAAAGTACGATTAAGCAGGACGTAAATAATATATACAGCTTTACAAAGGATGATTATAGTATATATAATTTCACTGAAATTGATTCAAAGGATGAACATTTTAGTCTTTTGTCTAGGGGTATGAAGTTCATACCATTAAGAAAGGGGGACCTAGCTAAATATTTAATGGACATAAAATTATTTACAAGGAAAATCCATTTGGAATTATTCTTCCCACAGCATAAGGTTAATAATTATGGCAGTGAATTAAAGAGAAGAAGTTTTTTAAGCCTCCTCTACACCCTCAGATTAAAAACTTTGAACTTATCGTGGAAAATGAAATAAGAAAAGTTTTTTCCAAGGTAAAATATAAGGCAAACTTGGATACCAACGAAAGCAAAGTTTTAAATGACCTGAGGAACAATAAAAATATAACAGTTATGAAACCCGACAAGGGGGGGGGGGGGACAGTGTTGATGGATAATCTGATATATGAAAGAAAAATGAATGATATTTTAATGGATACTAGTAAATACTCTAGCGTGTCAATGAATGAAATTAATATAGCTTATAGAAGAGTGGATTTAGCTTTAGAAGACATGGTATTAGAAGGGTTAATAGACTATAAAACATTAAGTCTTTTAAAGGTAGACAGTCCTAGAATACCTTCTATAATCGGAATCCCTAAAGTACATACAAATGGTATAGACCCACACCTGAGACCCGTAGTTTCCTCAGAAGGATCCAAAACTTTACCCTTAGCAAAATATATTGATTCTAAATTAAAAAGGGTTTGGTTAAATAGAAAAAATGTCTTGAGAAAGTCATGGAACTTGCTAAGAGAATTAAAAGGTGAATTATATAGGGATAATATGTTATTTTTAACCACTGACATAGTAGACCTTTTTAATAGTATCCCTCACGCGGAAGGCATTAAATTATTAGAAGAAATTATTTTTGATGATGAAGAACTAACACCTAATGAATGTTTGGTATGTCTCCACTTAATGGAATTGGTTTTAAAGTATACTTTTATACATTTTAAGGGTGAATTTTACCGCCAAATAAAAAGAGTGGCGATGGGTGCAGCATGTGTTCCCACGTATGCTAACCTTGTTCTGGCTAGGTGGGAAGAAAATATAGTGTTAAATTCTATTTACAAGTAATGCTGGTCTATGTACAGAATGTTTTTAGATGATATATGTACTTTATGGTTTATCCACATGAGGAAGTATATGATTTTTTAGGATTTTTGAACAACAGTATTTCCTTTTTAGATATTACATACAAGTCTCCCTAGAAAAATTACAATACTTGGATGTGGAGATATATAAAGACAATAATAAATTTAATTCTAAAGTATATAGGAAAAGCACCTTCTCAAATTCATATTTGCACTTTAATAGTGCACATCCTTTGCACTATAAAATTAATATAGTAAAGGGTCAATTTGTTAGATCATGCAGGATGACCTCATTGGATAATGACTTTGAGAAGGAGGTGGAGACTTTAGAGATTATGTTTAGGGCTAGGAAAATACCCTGACTACATGACTGAGCAAACCAAGAAAGAGGTATGGGAAGGGAGAACGTATAAGTACCAACCCATTTTAGGGGTTGAATGTGGCAACAAAATTTATAAACAACACAAGGAAGAGAATTTTGGAAGGGCCCTTGTGTTGGAATATAATGCCAGCTCTAAAATGACAAGAAAAGTAATGGAATATGAGTGGAAAAGATTTATAAGTTTTACAGATTTAGAAAAAATATCAAAGGACAATTTAAAAATTGTCTATAAAAACTTCTACAACCTGAATAAATTAGTGGAAAATGAATATGGGCAAGTGAATAAGAACACGAGAAGGTATGGAACATATAAATGTAGACATTGTTCACAATGCACATATGTATATAACAAGGAAAACATTTTTTAGAAAGTAGAGACCTAGAAATAAAAGGAAAAGACTTCTATAACTGTGATTCTACAGGTTTAATGTATTTAGCAGTATGCCAAATATGTTTCAGTTTTTACGTGGGAAAGACCGAAAGGAAACTAAAGAAAATAATATATGAGCATTATTTCAATACAGGTACTAAGAAAGAGACTAATGCCTTATATAAACATCAACAAACATGTACAAATGCCCATTATTTATTTTTTGTCTTAGAAAGGATAAAGAAAGATATAAGGGGTGGTTTGTGGGAGGAAAGCATTGAATATAGGGAGCTATGGTGGCAAGTGACATTACAAGCTAATATAACACCAGGTCTAAATGAAAATATTTCCATAGCCCCTCTACTCAAGCTAAGAGCCTTATCAAAGACTGTCGAAAACTATCGACTTTCAATTCACTCCAATTTAATTCCATTCTCCACAACATAGATTGGTCCATCCTAAAACACTTCCTCCTAAACTATGCTGTAAGCACTTTCAATAGCATCTTCATGAATACTCTAAACTCCTTAGCTCCCTCTAGGAAGATCAGAGTAAAATCAAACCATGCTCCCTGGCTCTCCAAAGAGAGTAGTTCCCTTATGAAACAAAGAGATCATGCTTGGAAAACCTGGACTAAAACTAAACAACCACCTTCTCTTCAAAAATACAGACAACTGAGGAACCTTACAAAAAAACATGCAACCAATGACAAAAAAGTTATACTATAGCTCTACTCAGCTTAACAATAAATCCATTCCTCGAAAATTTTGGTCAACTCTCAACAACATCCTCTATCTTGGAAAGCCCTCTAATTGCTCCCCATACCCTAACTCTTCCTCTCAGGAAACAGCTACCCTCCTGAATAAACACTTCATCTCTTCCATCCAAAATCTGGTAACCTTTAAGCCAAACTCTACTTCGACACCCACCTCTCCAAGTCCCACTAACACAACTTCTTTTGAGCCAATTCCCATTAATTACATCAAATCTGTACTACTCAAGCTAAAACCTTGCTCTCCTTCCACTGACAATCTATCTCCTACATTCCTCAAACTTGCTGCTGACTCAATTGCCTATCCTATATCTATACTAATTAATTGATCTATTCTGGAATCAACTGTTCCCACCCTTTGGAAATCTTTCTTCACTATCCCTCTTTATAAAGGTGGAAACTCCATTGACCCCTCAAACTACCGACCCATTGCCATTCTGTCCCCCCTCTCCAAGATATTAGAAAAATGTATTCACTCACAGCTTCTCAATCACCTCCTCACACACCACTTACTTACCCCTACCCAACATGGATTTTGTCCTTACCACAGCACCACCACTGCCCTCCTCTCGTTCACTCATATCATTGCAGAGGCCCTAGACAACAATAAACTCATTTCCTGTCTCTTCCTAGATCTCTCCAAAGCCTTCGATACTGTCTCTCATCCTCTACTACTATCCAAACTCGCAAATCTCCACCTATCCCCCTCCACACTTGCCTGGTTTAAGAGTTACCTATCTGGCAGGGAACAATCTGTCAAATGGCTCTCATCCTCCTCACCTTTCCTTCCCATCTCCACTGGTGTTCCCCAAGGCTCCATCTTAGGACCCCTTTTGTTTAACATCTTCACCAATGATCTTTACACCTCATGCAAAGAATCCTCCCTTATTCAGTATGTCGACGACTCCACACTTATATCCATCTCAAATACCATTCCTGAACTACACTCCCTGACTCAACAGCCCCTTCTATCCACTGAACAATGGCTCTCTCACAACCTATTGATCTTAAATCCCAAAAAGACCAAACTCCTACTTTTCCTTCCCCGTTCTCTTTCTCATCACAAAACCTCCTTTTTTATTACATCTTCTAACAATACAAACATCCAACCTGACACCCACACAAAACTCCTAGGGGTCATTATCAGTGATGAACTCAAGTTCAACCTACATATACTCCAATGTATAAAAAAAACAAACTAGAAACTAGGTCTGCTATATCGGAACAAAAAATTCCTAACCCCTGAATCTAGACTTACCCTGGGCCAGGCACTCCTCCTCCCCTCCCTCTTATATGCTGCCCCAGTTCTTACCAATATCCAGGCCTTCACTCTAAACAAACTGCAACAGACTTACAATAAAATAGCCAGATTCATTACTAACTCCCCATACAACTCACACCACTGCATTTCTTTAAACTCTCTTCAATGGCTTGAACTTCCCCAGTTTTTGCTATCTTATCAATTTCATATACTACACTCTATTCTTTATAAACCCTCCTTCTGTCCATCTGTATCTTCCTTAGTCTCCAGCTACATCCCATTCCGGACCCTCCGTACTTCTAACCAACAATTACTTGATATCTACCACCCAAAAAGGTCAGTAGGCAAACTACTCTACAAACACTCCCTTCCCCATGCTTGGAACAAACTTCCCCTTGACTTACGTTCAATCTCAGACACCTCACACTTTAAAAATGAACTAAAAGTGTATTTTCTCAATTCCAGAACCTGCCCTTGCCATGACCCTACCTAGTTTTCCTTCCCTTTATGTACCCTCAAAAGGACCATACTTAGTACCTCATTACACCTCTCTTTCCAATGTGTCTACTATGAATTTGCACAATTTTATACAAACAAAAAATGTTTATTGTTGACTTATTGAACTATATCAGTGTAAAATTGTTACTTAGCTTCTTTTTAATGCAACTTTAACTTTATGCATGTAAGCCAACATATATGTGAATTGTTTTGCTATAAATTCTATTATATCAATATCGTTTAAAATTGTACTTGTTTTAAAATGTATTACTGGAGCTTTTCTCCTCAGGTCTCCACTGAAAATGGGCCACAAGCCCAGTTGGACAAACCAGGTTAACAAATGTCAATAAATAAATAAAGAGCTGCAAAATTGTGAAAATACAACATCTTAGAGGAGATACTCCCCGGGATTCATGAAGCTCGGCGCAAGGCCGGTGTAAGGCTTGCGCCGGCAGTGCAGTGAATAATCAGCGTAGCAGCGCCATATGCATAGTAATGAGTGCGCGCCGCAACCACAGACACGTGCGGAGGGCACGTGAGCAAGCCCAAGTAGGATGCGGCCATAGGCGTGGCCAAGCCGGCAGGCGATGAGCAACCTAAAGTGCTGACTTCTACAGGCTGCCTGCAATAGTAACCGCACCAGCCAGGGTCCGTGGATAATGAAACGTACGCAGACTATGCAACATAGTACCCGTTCACACAAAACGGAGAACCAAACATTAACCCACGAAGTCCAAAGTGTACCCGTCCAAGGAACAAAGGATACGCGCAATACCGTGTCCGTCACGCAATGCACTGTCAGTGGGCATACCCAATGAAGGTGTACCGCAGCATGTCAGTGCGCCGCACCTACACAGAAGTAGCCACATGGGCATGGTCACCAGCAGTAGTGAGAGTACACAGCCGGGTAGCCATGTCGATATAACAACAAGAAGGAAACTAGATACCCTAAACACAGACAAACATGTGCATAGCAACATGTACTACACCCAGCAACGTGCCCGTCACATACACATAGGACGGCGTATGCCTAAGCGTAATATCCAGAAGCAGAACCTATGCATGCAAATGTAATACACAACAGCCCCGTCATAGCATGTAACCTGCACCCATGTACGACCGTGCACCCAACCCAGCTAGCAGCCTTGCAGCTACACCTACACACAATGGGTATACCTGAAATGTAGTAAGAAGTATTGTCCTAGGCAGTGCCACGCGGGCAAATATGTACCCCACATGTTAACATCCCACCTCAGGTACAGATATCCAAATGGCTGCATGTGAATGTGTCGGCAGAATGTGTACATGCATGTGGTATGGACCTGTCGAAACCCCATAGGCGTGCACACGCCACGGTGCCCATAACTGTACACATCTGGACAAGGCAGTATGTTCAGCCACCGTACTGATGATTTGCTATACAGACATGTCAAACACAACACATATGGCGGAACATCTGCCCACCAAGCAGGACGCCCCAACAGGGTGCCACAGGCACAGAAGGTGAAGGTGGGACATCACACGTTGAGAATAGCGTTGCCGGACGGCCAAACACCCACGGCCAATGCAAAGGATGGAATAACATGTATATGCCTGGATGAATGGGTATGTCATAGCATGGGAATAGGCCAAGCTATCCACCATAATAGCCATGTGTACCAGATACAAACAGCCAGTAACATGCAGTAGTAATGCAGGAAGGCATACACGACTGTGAAAATAGCACAGGACATATGGCACGTGCCAAGTGTTGATGCATGACACAAATGTCCAGGATGGGGCTCCCTGCAAAGAGGAACATGTGCCAACCCCACCCCCCACAGATGTACCGGCAGTGAAAACACATCCCAAACACACACCAACACTACCGTCCATCCCGATAGCAATGGAGGCTGGTCAAAGACCACCATGACGCGTGCACAAACAGGGACACGTGTAACCGTTGCCCTAACAACCCCCCCAGGCCAAAGAATAATAGTATGGACATATGCATGTAATGCTGTGAAGGATGTGTGGTAGTCCTCAGTATCACAGAGGTAGGTACACAGATACACTGTAATCAACCGTGACGTATGTGCACTGTAGACAGCATACCTGCAGGTAATACATAGTTCAATCATGTGCCACAGAAATATACACATATGAATGAGGATAGGGGATAGACAAGTGTGAATGGGACAAACTATGAACATAGGTTCATAGGTCCATAGGTACATAGTAGGCTATCTACCCAAGGGCAGCCATAACCCTAGGCCATAGTTATGTTTCCTTTGCCAACCCTCCAGTCTGGAGATAAAATGCCTATTATATTGCTGTTCCTCTGTCAAGCAGTGACAATGATGTAATCCCTGGGGTATATCTGCAATCCCCATCCATTGGACAAGATCCCCTCGAACAAGGCCAGCAAGGTTCTCTGCCTCACATGTACTGGGATGTTGTTCCACAGCATAGTGAGTGTCTGGGTGATGTATCTGTCCCTCCAACACATTCTATTAATGACCGTGTCAAGGTTCACGTCACCTGCCCCTGTGGTTCTGAGGGATGTAGATCCATTAGGTGAAGCATAGTCATCAAATATGGGTCGACATGGCCTCGTATGTCAGGCACAGGTCACCACTGAACAAGTGGTATGTGACTGAATGGAGCAAGAGTCCTTACAGTCGGGCAGCATAACACAAATTCCTGACACCCTGCATCCGTCTGACGATGAACCTATGGGGCCTTCCCAGCTGCTGCAGGTGTCGGGTCAGATACCTTCCGAACGGGGCAATGTACTCAATCATAGGTCTAATGATTAATGAGTACAAGGAGACGATGACCTACCCTGATCTAGATGTGAATCCCTGCACGATCAGGTGGGCAATGTAGAAGTTCTACCGAACCACGTTAGCAACGTGTGTCGAACGAATGGTGACTGACAACCTGGGTCCCCAGATCCCTGGTAATTCCCTCTATGCTCAGTGGACTGCCACCCATATGGCGGCTAGGGGTGACCTTGTTCTTCCCGATGGGTATGACTATGCATTACCCGGCATTTAGCTGTAGGCCATGTCCCTGGCAGCAGATATCCATATCTGTGAGGCCCCCTTTGAAGGATATCTGTGTCAGATGTCCGTCCCACTATGGCACCCAGTTCGCAGTCATCTGCAAACAATGTCAGCCATAACCCCCCTTGTTTGCTTGTACTTTGGAAATGTAGATGCAGAAAAAGAGTGGACCCAGGACAGAGCCCCGTGGGACACCGCCTGTGACTGGCAGTGAGTCTGACATGGTGCCAGCAACTATGACCGTGTGGGTTGTGTCACCTAGCCAGTTTGCAACCCATCCTGCGATGTACGGGTTCACATCCAAGCCGATGGGTTTATCAATGATACCCGAGGGGGGTATTGTGTTGAATGCCTTTGCCAGGTCGAGGTAGGCTGTATGGACTGCCTGACCCTCATCAATGGCCTCAGTGACTGTTCCTAAAACGTCAACCAAGTTTTAAACGCATGATCTGCCCTTGACCAAGCCAAACTGGGTTGGATGCAAAGTATGCAGGTCCCCTTTGTCGTCATCTATGAGCTCCAGTATGATCCTTCCCCATGTCTTTGCAGATAAGGCTTCTCAAGCTAATGGGACGGTAATAACCAGGGTCAATGGAGGCACTGCCCCTGTGAAGTGGGACTACAGTCGCCATGCGCCACAACTTTGGTACGTTACCTGAGGTGAGGCTAAGATTAAACAGCTGTCCTAACTGTGGGTCTAATTCCTCAATGAGATCGTGGAGTACACAGCCGGGACACCATCTGGTCCCATGGATGGTGTGTTCACTACCTTGGAGAGAGCATGTCCCACCTGTGCGTTACAGAACATTCGGGGGCTACAATCTTCTGGTACAGACATCTCTCCATGTGGGGGGGGTGGAGATGTCTTCACCGAACCTGTCAGCCAGTATGTTGGCAATGTGTGTATGTTCAGTAAACTTCACAACATTGTGAACCCAGTCAGAGCATATCTGGGAGTTTCCTCCCAGGTGTCCAACATAGCTAAAGAAGGCCGTATGATTGTCTGTCGAGTCCTTGGTGATATATCTGTGGGACCTGCCCCGGATGATGTCATGAGAGCTTGTAGTTCTTCACATATAATGAGCAAGGGTGTCATACCTCACAAGGAGTCTGCTCTGTCTTGTAGTAGCTACCTCCTCTCATTGTAGAGCTTGTGTATGGATGGGGTACACCACACTGGATGCTTGGCATTGGTACAAAGACCCACAGTTGGGTAAGGGATTGCCTGATCCATGCAGTCCTGTAGGTGCTGGTAGAAGGCATATGTAAGTGATTCAGTGGCTTGAGTAATGTTCACCACTGGCTCACGGGCCTTAAAGGAGACCACACTAGTGTTTAGAAATGTGAAGTCGGCTTTTGAGAAAGCCATATGTATGGTAACCGGCACCACCCACAGCATTGTATGTCAATAGCAGAAGCTATTGTCCAAATAACATAGTATTAACTTTATTATTAAAATATGTATTATTATTTATTTAGTTATATGTTTCTGCTAATTACACTTGAAAATGCCCGGTAAGACCGGGCGAAAGTGCTCGTGATCTACCTGTTATGGTGGTGTCATTCTCACAATAAAGTGGCGATACTTCCCTATTGAGACTTCTGGGGATTATTTAAAGCAGTTGTTAACCTGCATCTTTGGATGTACACCATTTGGTTTCAGTTTTGAAAAACCTGGTTTTCGTAGCACTACATAATATGGGTAGTCAAACAGACATCCGCGATTGGGGAACATACAGCAGCAGTCAAAACCACTGGCCACATGGACACAGTCCAACAAGTTCTACACTTTACATATGCACATTGGTGTCCATTGTAGGACCCAAAAATTGTCCCGTACGGAATACCATCCAGCCGTTATCGTTCAACCAGAAGCGACAGTCGTGACTACGGCACAGCTAGACATATGCACCACCAGCGTGTTTAATGTTGATGACAAGTGTCCATGAAATGCAGGACATATGAACAGAAATCCCAGATTGTCGAGTCCATAGAAGTGCGTCCACATCCCAGTCCCGCACACATGAAGGATGTGTAATGGGTACTGTCGAGGGTTGCAGCCATGGGATCGTGGGTATGCAGAAATGGGGCTCGGTGTTGTTTGGCAGATAATCTGTTGTCCCGCCCCGTGGGAGGGATGTGGGTGTAGCACATGCCTCACTCCCCACTAATAATGCAAAGCATCCACCGGATAATGCTAAATGCAGGTGTGAAATGTGTACAGCCCTATACCAGTGTCCAGTAGGCAATTCCCATGGATGGACAAGCGTACGACCAAGATGGCACCCATAACTGCAAACCTGGTGGAATTACACAGCTGCAGTAAGGCATAACACAGGAAATACACATAGCGACTACAGTAGACACTCCCCATACAAAGTCAGACCACCGTGCGAATACCGGCGTACACAGCACCCAATCTGCTAGCAAGAATATGGGGATCACTCGCTTCCATACCGCGGAACATATGCGTGACATGTGGAACACATATTAATGGCACACCAACAACGTCAACTAGGAAGGTCATAGGATGGTTAAACTATGGCGTTCCCACTTATAAAGAACATCCTTCAATGAATTAGTAGGATCTACATGTTTTGGTGGTGTTAGTTTTGACAATACAGTGGCGGATATTTCCCATTGGGACTTCTGAGGTTTATTTAAACCAGTTGCTAACCTGCATCATCGGATTTACACCATTTGGGTTCATTCCAGAATAAACTGGTTTTCGTAGCACTACATAATATGTGTAGTCAAACAGTCATCCGTGATTGGGGAACATACAGCAGCAGTTAAACCCACTGGCCAGATGGACACAGTCCAACAAGTTCTACACTTTACATATGCACATCGGTGTCCATTGTAGGACCCCAAAAATTGATCCGTATGCCACATCTACCAGCTGCGATTGAGAGACCTAAAAGGAGTGAATAGCCGTGACTACGGCACAACTAGACATATGCACCACCAGCGTGTTTAAGGTTGATGACAAGTGTCCATGAAATGCAGGACATATGAACAGAAATTCCCAGATTGTCGAGTCCATAGAAGTACGTCCACATCCCAGTCCCGCACATGAAGGATGTGTAATGGGTACCGTCGAGGGTTGCAGCCATGGGATCCTGGGTATGCAGAAATGGGGCTCGGTGTTGTTTGGCAGATAATCCGTTGTCCCACCCGTGGGAGGGATGTGGGTATAGCACATGCCTTACTCCCCACTAATAATGCAAATCATCCACCGGAGAATGCTAAATGCAGCTGTGAAATGTGTACAGCCCTATACCAGTGTCCAGTAGGCAATTCCCATGGACGGACAAACGTACGACCAAGATGGCACCCATAACTGCAAACCCGGTGGAATTACACAGCTGCAGTAAGGCATAACACAGGAAATACAGATGGGAACTACAGTAGACACTCCCCATACAAAGTCAGACTGCCGTGCAAATACCAGCGTACACAGCACTCAATCTGCCAGCAACAAAATGGGGATTACTCGCTGCCATACTGCGGAACAAATGAGCGACCTGTGGAACACATACTAATGGCACACCAACAACGTCAACTAGGAAGGTCATAGGATGGTTAAACTATGGCGTTCCCACTTATAAAGAACATCCTTCAATGAATTAATAGGTTCTACATGTTTCGGTTGTGTTATATTGACAATACAGTGACGGATATTTCCTATTGGGACTTCTGAGGATTAGTTAAAGCAGTTGCTAACCTGCAGCATTAGATTAACACCATTTGGGTTAATTGTAGAAAAACCTGGTTTTCGTAGCACTACATAATATGGGTAGTCAAACAGACATCCGCGATTGGGGAACATACAGCAGCAGTCAAAACCACTGGCCAGATGGACACAGTCCAACATGTTCTACACTTTACATATGCACATTTGTGTCCATTGTAGGACCCCAAAAATTTATCCGTATGCAATGTCAACCGGCTGCGATCGAGAGACCCAGAAGAACTGACAGCCGTGACTACGGCACAGCAAGACATATGCACCACCAGCGTGTTCAAGGTTGATGACAAGTGTCCATGAAATGCAAGACATATGAACAGAAATCCACAGATTGTCGAGTCCATAGAAGTGCGTCCACATCCCATTCCCGCACACATGAAGAATGTGTAATGGGTACCGTCGAGGGTTGCAGCCATGGGATCGTGGGTATGCAGAAATGGGGCTCGGTGTTGATTGGCAGATAATCCGTTGTCCCGCCCCTTGGGAGGGATGTGGGTATAGCACATGCCTTACTCCCCACTAATAATGCAAATCATCCACCGGAGAATGCTAAATGCAGCTGTGAAATGTGTACAGCCCTATACCAGTGTCCAGTAGGCAATTCCCATGGATGGACAAACGCGACCAAGATGGCACCCATAACTGCAAACCTGGTGGAATTACACAGCTGCAGTAAGGCATAACACAGGAAATACAGATAGGGACTACAGTAGACACTCCCCATACAAAGTCAGACCGCCGTAATACCGGGCGCATACAGCACTCAATCTGCCAGCAAGAAAATGGGGATCACTCGCCACATACCGCGGAACAAATGGGCGACCTATGGAACACATACTAATGGCACACCAACAACGTCAACTAGGAAGGTCATAAGATGGTTAAACTATGGCGTTCCCACTTATAAAGAACATCCTGCAATGAATTAATAGGATCTACATGTTCTGGTGGTGTTATTTTGACATTACAGTGGCGGATATTTCCTATTGTGACCTCTGAGGATTATTTAAAGCAGTTGATAACCTGCATCTTTGGATGTACACCATTTGGTTTCAGGTTTGAAAACCTGGATGTCGTAGCACTACATAATATGTGTAGTCAAACAGACATCCGCGATTGGGGAACATACAGCAGCAGTCAAAACCACTGGCCAGATGGACACAGTCCAACAAGTTCTACACTTTACATATGCACAATGGTGTCCATTGTAGGACCCCAAAAATTCAACCCTATGCAATATCTACGAGATGCGAAAGACCTGAAGGAGTAACAGCCGTGACTATGGCACAGCTAGACATATGCACCACCAGCGTGTTGAAGGTTGATGACAAGTGTCCATGAAATGCAGGACATATGAGCAGAAATCCCCAGATGGTCGAGCCCATAGAAGTGCGTCCACATCCCAGTCCTGCACACATGAAGGATGTGTAATGGGTACCGTCGAGGGTTGCAGCCATGGGATCGTGGGTATGCAGAAATGGGGCACGGTGTTGTTTAGCAGATAATCCGTAGTCCCGCCCCGTGGGAGGGATGTGGGTATAGCACATGCCTTACTCCCCACTAATAATGCAAAGCATCCACCGGATAATGCTAAATGCAGGTGTGAAATGTGTACTGCCCTATACCAGTGTCCAGTAGGCAATTCCCATGGATGGACAAGCGTCACAAGATGGCACCCATAACTGCAAACCTGGTGGAATTACACAGCTGCAGTAAGGCATAACACAGGTAATACAGATAGGGACTACAGTAGACACTCCCCATACAAAGTCAGACCGCCGTGCGAATACCGGCGTACACAGCACTCAATCTGCCAGTACCAGAATGGGGATCACTTGCTTCCATACCGCGGAACAAATGGGCGACCTGTGGAACACATACCAATGGCACAATAACAACTTCAGCTAGGAAGGTCATAGGATGTTTAAACTATGTATGCTCCCACTTATAAAGAACATCCTTCAGTGAATTAATAGGATTAATGTCAATTGACCATGGAATACACCTAATCAACATCAAAGAACCGCTGTCACCTTATGGCACACAATCCAAAACACACATAGGTAGATGAAACAGTCAACGAGACATTGTCCAGGACAGGTCACAAATGGTATACAAAGGTTCCTTCATAGACATGTAAGCGCTTTCACCCATAGGCTCCGTCAGACTTACACATAACATAAAAGCATCCAGGCTTTAAATATCCCCCCTACACTTTCATTGGTCAATTTCTCAGCAAACAATGAACATTTAACCACAGCATATAAAGCACAGACGAATGTTAACTACACACACGTATATTAACATCTCCAAAAACATCCTATTAACACATGTATTATATGATATTGTACGATGCCTAATACTCATCAATCAAAGATCTAACAATATATATAGAAGATATGTATATCATATCAATGTAATACAGTGGTAAACAACTGAAAGAGTGGACTAATGTGTGTTAACTGCATATCTGTACCTAAACTACATTCCTGTTACGGGGGTTAAGCCACCTGCTTCTCAAAAGAGGCTTCATCAGTGTTTCATCAGTCAGCCCTGGTGTGTGGTCAACCCTCCACCTATTAATCCATCTAAATCCACATTCTAAAGCATAGTTGATGAGGTCCCCCCTCTGGTATTATAACCTAGCCTTCGTAAAACACTGAATGTAAATGTATGCCTTGTGATGTGCTCAAAGCCGGCCGTAGGCATACGCCAATCCTGCGGCTGCCTAGGGTGCCACACCAGTAGGGCCACCTGTCTAGTAGGTATGTCATGTAGGTACACCAGGATGGGGGCACCATGTGTTGTGGTGGTGGGCGCCACGGAGCCCTATAGGCTAGGGCAGCAGCTGATCTAAGGCCGCTGCCGTAGGAGGGGTAGTACGGTCTGCAGGTATGTGCAGAAGTGCACATGAAACAGCGGTCCACAAAGATTACCCATAGTGGCGACACCTGCACAGATGGCTATAGCGGGACACACACACGACCATGCATACAGCACAGTTAGACATACACACACCATAAATAGGCAATTATACACAAGGTTTATGGCGTGTACGGGTACAGTGTCAGTACAGCAAGGATAGCTGTCTGCCACGATATCCAGCAGATGTCTCTAGGGTGTTCTGGAATACGGACTTTGCATGGACAATGAGTGGATATGCATCGTACCACAGTTCTATGTGTCAGCTGTGTAAATATGTGACACATGGGACAGACAGCTGTCCATGCAAGAGCAGCGCTATGGGCACAACATAGGTATGTAGATATACAACGACAGAGATAAACCCAAGGGGGGGGGGAAAAAAAAAAACATGGGGGGGCCAAGGGCCCCCGTGGAGTGGGTTTAAAAAAACCAAAAACAAAACCAAACCCC
>NC_056727.1:1125606773-1125631773 GCF_019279795.1 Protopterus annectens | reverse complement strand
TGGCAAAGTTTTCTGACACAATCCCACATTCAGGCATTACTGATAAACTTAGAAAACAACTCCTTCATTGTAAGATGGGTTGCTAACTGGCTCACAAATCCGAAATACACTTTCAAAGTTGGTGACTCCACAACAACCAGCAGACCTGTTACCAGTGGGCTGTCACAGGGGTCAGTGCTGGGCTCTCTACTGTTTGGTATACACTTCTCAGAAGTTCAGGTCAAAACTAAGGGGTTGTGGTTGATCAAGTTTACAGACAACTACAAACTAGGTGCAATCATTGAGTCCCTAGCAATGTCAGTATACTCCAGGAGGGTCTCAAGCAGATCAACAACTGGTGATTAGTCACACTCTCAAGCTGAATACAAATAAATGCATCATCATTCCCTTTGGCACAAACAATGTCCCCTCACACTATCAAACAACAATAACCTAAGCACCCATGAAGTGGTAAGGGATCTGGGATCAAAAGCTGACCGCGACCTTAACTTTGACCACCATGTGACTACTGTATTACAGAAAGCTTTCTAGGTAGCACACTTGATTAGTAAAGGTTCATAGGTTCATAGGTAGGTACTAGGCTATCTGCCCGAAGGCATTTATAAGCCTAGCCGGAATGTGTTGGCTTTCGCTGCCCCCTTAGATTAGTTCCCTGTGCCTCTGTCCAGAAGATGCATTGAAGTGATCCCTGGGGTAAACTTTCTGTTTCCCATCCACTCATCAAGGTTTCTCTTGAAGAGGGTTAGAGAGGAGCTCTGCCTAATGTAGATTGGAATCTTGTTCCAGAGCATGGGAAGTCTCTGGGACAGGAATCTATCCCTCCAGCATGTCCTATTTATTGCTGTGGTGAGGTTTAGATCCCTGGAGCGTGTGGCTCGAGGGGATATGGTTTTCTTTAGGTGGAGCATGTCCATCAATTCTAGATTGGACATGGCCTTGTATGTCAGGCAGAGATCACCTCTTAGTAGATGGTATGCAACCGAGTACAGCTGGAGTTTCTTCAGTCGAGCTGCATAGGGCATCTGCTTGAGGCCAGTGACCCTCTTGGTGAGGAACTTCTGTGGTCTTTCCAGTTGTTGCAGGTGTCTTGTAAGGTACATCTCAAATGGGGCATTGTACTCTAAGATGGGTCTGAGGAGTGATGCGTAGAGGGGCCCAATGACCTCTTTTGATCTGGATGCAAACCCTTTTGTGATAGGTGGGCCACATAGAAGGATTTTCTAACCACTTCGGTGATGTGATTATCAAAGGAGAGGTTACTATCTACTTGGGTCCCCAAATCCCTTATTATGTCTTCCATATTTAGGGGGCTACCACCTATGTGGTAGTTTGTGGGTACTTTGTTTTTTCCAAAGGGGATGACTATGCACTTTTTGGCATTTAGCTTGAGACCATGGTTTTGACACCAGGTATCTGTCTCAGTGAGACCCTTTTGGAGGATGTCTGTGTCAGCCAGAGAAGTCAAATATAGCCCCTAGTTTGCAGTCATCTGCGAACTTGGTGAGCCATAGTCCTCCTGTGCTTGCCTGTACCTCTGAGAAGTATATGCCAAACAGGAGGGGTCCTAGGACTGAGCCCTGGGGAACGGCACTTGTAACCAGTTTAGAGTCAGACCTAGCTCCTGAAACTCTTACCATGTGGGTTCTGTCCATGAGCCAGTTGGCAACCCATCTCATGACATAGGGGTTTATGTTCAGGCTGGTGAGCTTGTCTATAATACCCGAGTGGGGAATGGTGTCAAAGGCCTTTGTGAGGTCTAGGTAGGCTGTGTGGACCACCTTTCCCTCGTCTATAGCCATGGTAACTGTCTCAAAGAAGTCCACCAGATTAGGAGGCATGATCTGCCCTTAACAAAGCCGAACTGGGTTGGGTCCAGTGTTTGGAGGTTTCCAATATCTCTGTTAATGAGATCCATAATGATGCGCTCCATAGCTTTGCAGACCAAGCTAGTCAGGCTTATAGGGTGATAGTTCCTGGGGCCTGTTGTGGCTCCACCTTTGTGGAGCGGAATAACCGTTGCTGTGCACCACTTTGTGGGCATGTAGCCTGTGGACAGGCTGAGTTTAAACAGTGTGTTTAGGTGAGGGGGTTAGTTCATCTTTGTGCTCGTGTAGGACGCAGCCTGGGGCACCATCCGGTCCCACTGATGTTGTGTTTTTGGCTTTGGAGATGGCTGTTTTAACCTAAGTGTCTGTGATTTCAGGGGCACTACATTCTTCTGGTATAGTTATGGGCCCTTTTGCGGGTGAGAGGGGGTGAAGTTTGCACTGAACCTGTCTGCCAGGATATTGGCTATATCGGTCGGTTCAGTGTATTTTGTGCCATTCTGCACTAACTCTGAGCAGATCTGAGAATTGCCACTTAGATTCTTGACATAGCTAAAGAATGCCTTGTGGTTATCTTTGGAGTCCATGGAAATTTTTCTTTCGAAGCTAACCTTGGATGATTTTATGAGGGAACGTAGTTTCTTGCTGATACTGATCAGGGATGTCTTCCTTTCTTGGGATTTTACTCTTTTCTGTACTAGTTTCCTCCTTCTATTGTATAGCTTGTTTATGGCAGGGGTCCACTATACTGGTTTCCTTTTCTTGGAGGAGTGAGTCTTGGTTTTGTTTGGGATAGCATGATCCATGCATTCTTGTAGGGGCCCGTAGAGTGCATAAGTAAAGGATTTTGCAGCTTAGACAGCGTTATCCTTTAGCATGGGGGCTTTGAAACTTCCCACCTCAGTATTAAGTAACATGAAGTTTGCTTTTGAAAAGTTTTTCACGGTGGTTTCTTTGACCAGGGGTGGTGGCAGAATGTGGATATCCAGAGTGATTAGTTTATGGTCAGATCTAACCAGCGAGGGGTTGACCTCCGGTGTGGAACACCGGTTGCCCATGTTGGTGATGACCAGGTCCAATATGTTGTCACCTCTGGTCGGGGTGTTAACCATTTGATCCAGGGCATTTGAGTTTATAAATTCTAGGAAATGTTGGGCCAGGGAGTTCATACTTGAGTAGTTCTCCCAGTTAATATTTGGATAATTGAAATCACCCAATATCAGGGTGTTTGGTAGGACCTTTATGTTTCCCAGTGTTTCCAGGAATGCAGAGTGGGGGTCCTGGGACATGGTGGGTGATCTGTAGCAAGCTATAATTTAAATAGCAGTTTTGCCCATTGTTAGTTGCACGTGGATGATCTTTGAAGCATTGTGCTGAGCCACTAACCTGGATATGTGGGTATCCTTGATGAATATGGATACTCCTCCACCTTTTGTATTTCGGTCTGGGTTTTGTGGCCAAAATGTATGGTATGAGTTGTAGTCTAGTAGTGCTGGTGTGCTCTCTGGAGCCTTAAACCAGGTTTCTGTTATTGCACATATATCGATTTTCTCCATACTGAGGAGTGCCTCGAGTGCATGCATTTTGAGGTTTAGACTTCTGGCATTGAGCAGCATTACCCTCAGTTTTTTGTTACTTGTGCTATTTATGGTGGAGGGTTTGTCTTTTGAGCCTTACCTTACAAATGCACTATGGGGGTGGCAAGAGCCTTGGCCAGTATTCAAAAGCTTAAGGGTGACAGGTGCAAGCCGTCTCTAGCAAAGCAGTGTGACTTTCGAGCATGTCATCCCAGGCTGACAGACACTGGATCCCCTTTGAATGACAACAGAAGCTTAGCCAATTGTTGAAATTGATAATTTTTCTCTATACCGTGGTATCATTCTTGGTGAGGGCAGGATGCTACTCAGGGTCAGGGTCATACCTGCCTGGGCTATGTGATCAGAGAGTTCCTCCATGTCTCTTTTCGTGTAGTCCAGGGAGGTACAGCTCAGGTCATTCACACCAACATGGACAATGACAGAGTCATATTTGTACTTGTTCTGGAGTGACCTGAGTGCTTGTGTTATGTGGCGGGTCCTGGCACCCGACAGGCAACTAACAGTAACCTTCTCCCTTTTCAGCCTGGGGAGTGGGATGTCAGTGTGCCTGATGATAGAGTCACCTATTACTAGTGTGTTGGGTATATTATTTTGCCTTAAGGGCTGTGATTGTGTGGCTCACTGGTTTTGTGAACTATGTGTTTCATGGTTTGTGTTGGGAGATGGAGCTTGCTTGGATGTCTGCTTTGGAGGTCTCTGTTGCTTTTGCAGATTTTTATTTAGAGCCTCCGAGTATGTTTTTGTGCATTTATGTGTGTTTTTTGCCATTGCTGGTTTCATAGGTCTATGTGAGACTGGTGGTGTGATTCAAGTAATTCCCTTCTCCTCTTGACTGCCTGGTCCAGTCTTGGGTTGAGACAGCTTAGCCTCCAGTTTGGCTGCATAATTGCATCTCTCACATGTATTAGTGTTTGGTGGAAGGAGGAGAGGGTTGTCTGTGTACATGAGGCAATTGGAACATTGCCTCAAAATGCCCAGATTCACCAGTTGGACTGGAGAGTACACCTGAAACTGCCCTTTGGACATGCCTGGATAGGTACAGTGAACTGTTTCACTGACTGGCTGGTAAGGTAGAATAGAGAGCCTTGTCCTTCTCTACAGTATAGGGGGGGTCTAGTGCTAAGGTTTATTAGTGCTTGCTATGAGTTTTGGGCAAGTGCAAGGGATGAGAAGTGAATGATTTGACTGCTTAAGTTGAAAGTTTGTCTAGTTCCAAGGGAAAAATTGAAGAGTACACTTTGTGGAGCCGGGAATACTTATACTCTAGCTAACCGGAGCTGCCCAGCGTGCAAAACCATGCAAATGCAGGTTTTATAGCAGGAAAATGAAAGAGATAAAAATTAGCCCAAAATGGCCAATAAACTACTAATAACTGGGCTGAAACCACTCCTCCAGGGACAGATAGGCTGCTCAAAGCTCCCTCTCTCACAGTGAACAGAGAAACTTCCTTCTATCCAAGTAAGGTATGGGCAAATACAGATACTTGTAACACAGCCCTGAATTCAGCACCAACATGAAAACTGGACTAAACTAGCTTAGAAAGGCGGGAAAACAAGTATTTTGTTTTGTTTTTTTTTTGGGGGGGGGGTTCAGAAAATAAAGCAGATACAATCAAAAAACACTTTAAATGCACAGAAATGGCTATCACAATTGAGTGTGTAGCCTACAACAGTTAGACAAGTAATTTAAACACAAAAACGACTTTGTTAAAGTGCAGGCAGTAAAATAAGTACAATATGTAGCTGAAACAAGCTTTTTAAATCACAGAAACTCTAGAAAATCGACGTTTTAGGCGGAATTAGCTGAAGGCAGCAAGAAAATGCAGACAAATGATACTTAATCACTCCAAAGTCTCTCTCTTGTCTCTCTGCTGCTGTAGAACTCTGCAGGGCACCAGGCAGGAGCTTGCTGAGCTGTATACTAGCACAAAAACCTTGCAAATGCAGGTTTTATAGCAGGGAAATGAAAGAGATAGAAATTAGCCCAAAATGGCCAATAAACTACTAACTTCTGGGCTGAAACCACTCCTCCAGGGACAGATAAGCTGCTCAAATCTCCCTCTCTCGCAGTGAACAGAGAAACTTTCTTCTATCCAAGTAAGGTATAGGCAAACACAGAAACTTGTAACACAGCCCTGAATTCAGCACTGACCTGAAAACTGGACTAAACTAGCTTAGAAAGATGGGAAAACAAGTATTTTTTTTATTTTTAGTTTTTTTTTTCAGAAAATAAAGCAGATACAATCAAAAACCACTTTAAATGCTCAGAAATGGCTATCACAATTGAGTGTGTAGCCTACAACAGTTAAACAGGTAATTTAAACACAAAAACGACTTTGTTAAAGTGCAGGCAGTATAATAAGTACAATATGTAGCTGAAACAAGTTTTTTAAATCACAGAAACTCTAGAAAATTGGCGTTTTAGGCGGAATTAGCTGAAGGCAGCAAGAAAATGCAGAAAAAATGATACTTAATCACTCCAAAGTCTCTCTTTTGTCTCTCTGCTGTTATAAAACTCTGCAAGGCACCAGGCAGGAGCTTGCTGAGCTGTATACTAGCACAAAAACCTTGCAAATGTGGGTTTTATAGCAGGGAAATGAAAGAGATAGAAATTAGTCCAAAATGGCCAATAAACTACTAATTTCTGGGCTGAAACCACTCCTACAGGGACAGATAGGCTGCTCAAATCTCCCTCTCTCACAGTGAACAGAGAAACTTCCTTCTATCCAAGTAAGGTATGGGCAAACACAGAAACTTGTAACACAACCCTGAATTCAGCACTAACCTGAAAACTGGACTAAACTAGCTTAGAAAGGTGGGAAAACAAGTATTTTGTTTTTTTTTTTTTTTCAGAAAATAAAGCAGATACATTCAAAAAAACACTTTAAATGCACAGAAATGTCTATCACACTTGAGTGAGTAGTCTACAATAGTTAAATAGGCAATTTAAACACAAAAACGACTTTGTTAAAGTGCAAGCAGTAAAATAAGTACAATATGTAGCTGAAACAAGCTTTTTAAATCACAGAAACTGCAGAAAATTGGCGTTTTAGGCGGAATTAGCTAAAGGCAGCAAGAAAATGCAGACAAATGATAATCACTCCAAAGTCTCTCTTTTGTCTCTCTGCTGCTGTAGAACTCTGAAGGGTAACCAGGCAGGAGCTTGCTGAGCTGTATACTAGCACAAAAACCTTGCAAATGCAGGTTTTATAGCAGGGAAATGAAAGAGATAGAAATTAGCCCAAAATGGCCAATAAACTACTAATTTCTGGGCTGAAACCACTCCTCCAGGGACAGATAAGCTGCTCAAATCTCCCTCTCTCACAGTGAACAGAGAAACTTCCTTCTATCCAAGTAAGGTATGGGCAAACACAGAAACTTGTAACACAGCCCTGAATTCAGCACTAACCTGAAAACTGGACTAAACTAGCTTAGAAAGGCGGGAAAACAAGGATATATATATATATATATATATATATATATATATATATATATATATATATTTTCCCCCAGCAAATAAAGCAGATACAATCAATAAAACACTTTAAATGCACAGAAATGGCTATCACACTTGAGTGTGTAGCCTACAACAGTTAAACAGGTAATTTAAACACAAAAATGACTTTGTTAAAGTGCAGGCTGTAAAATAAGTACAATACGTAACTGAAACAAGCTTTTTAAATCACAGAAACTCTAGAAAATCTGTGTTTTAGATGGAATTAGCTAAAGGCATAAAGAAAATGCAGAAAAATGATACTTAATCACCAGTGGCGGCTGGTGACTTCAAATCAAAGGGGGGCTGCAGGAGATAGCCGAATGGGTGGGGTCAATGGGATGGGGTGCGGACAACTAGAAAGGGGAGGAGCCATGCTCAAAACCACAAAAACTAAACTTTAATTAAATATGCTGCCCTGGGTGCCAAACCCTCATTTTGAGAGTCCAATCAAGACAAATGAAGTGTAAAAGAATAAAAATATTTCAATGCATTGGCTGCTTGACAGATTACTTAATATCTAGATTGAAACAAAAAGGTTCTGAGGCATGAAAAAATAAATTACTTTTTAAATACATTACTGGAATGCCAGCCAAAATCAAGTATAAGGAAAACATGCAGCACTCGGCTCAAACCGCTTCTCCTTGCACTGCATTATAATTTATATTCAGCTTTACTAAATTACCAAGTAACATGCTAAAAGTAGCAATCGCTGTGATGCCCCCACTTGTAAAAATGTTTCTTATCCAAAAAAGACCTGTTGCCTGACAGCTATCTACTTGTTTCATGGGGAAAACATGATCAAAGTAAAAAATGAAAAGCAAACAAGCTCAAGATACATTGCTTAAAGGATTACAGTGCAGGTTATGGACAACACATGAATGGCATTCTGTTTAGTTTACGGGTAAAGCCCTCAGAGATTACTGGAAGTCTCCAACAAGTGTAATGAGCTTCTTAAAATAATGTAATCCTGCTCAAATCTCCCTCTCTCACAGTGAACAGAGAAACTTCCTTCTATCCAAGTAAGGTATGGGCAAACACAGAAACTTGTAACACAACCCTGAATTCAGCACTAACCTGAAAACTGTCCTTTATTACAAATACTGTCATATGCATTTCAATACCCAACGCTTATACATTATCTAGTTAAGTATTCTCTGCATGGCAACAACAGAAAGGCTTCAATGTTGGCAATTCTTTAACAGTATGCTTATTAAAGCTTACTTGCATGTTATGATCTCAGACAAGCTTACCTGATAGTCATTAAAGCATTGCTACTTAAAACACAGAGCAACAGGTACTTTGAGTAATAAGCATAAATCAACAGTACAAAAATATGACAGAAACCAGACCATTCAGCAAAATCAAGAACAGATGAAAAGCCACTGTAGTATTTGTGTCTACCTTGGATGGGGGGATACCCTGCACATTTACACTACATGGGGGGATACCCTGCACATTTACACTGCACAACTGCTCCTTGCCTTGCTTGGACACATCCAGAGTCACTACATGGGGGAGTGGGTTGCAACAAGTATGTCACAATTTGAAATGTCTCTGGCTGACTGATGGCCCTGACACATTTGTCATACCTCACCCTCAGGACAAAGCCATACACAGAAGTGGGACAAAGGCCCAAAAATAAGGCCAATTTTTAAATATTGCTCTTATAAATTTAGAAAGATAATAGAATAGTAGGTCTTGCATTAGTATGAATTTTCTGAAGGATATGAAATCTGAAACTCAAATGTCTGTCATTATTTTCTAACTTCAGTCTTTAATGATTTACCACTAATTTGCCAAAAAAGTTTTTATGAAAAATGGACCAAAAATGTGATGCAAAAATATAAAATAGCCACACAATACAGCTGGGAACCTGTCAAAGAAGGGACAGCTTTTTAATAATAGTACTGCTAACTTGAGCAGCTGACAAAATAAAAGAATCTACATGCATTTCTGAAATAAAAGCAATCTATAACTCTGATTATTACAGTTATTTCTAAATTGTAAACCCTCCATGTTTTCTTCCAAAATTGCTATTTTGCGGAGGGATTATTAGGGGAAGAGCAACATTTTGAGCCAAATTCAGGGACAGTTGAGAGGTTTGTCTATGCCTAATTCTATAAAGCAATTTATTTGCATGTACCTCTCAACCTGTTAATGCAATAAATCTGGACAAGGCCAAATATATTGGGGGAACATAAACAGTACTAAAAATTGCTCTTGTATAAACTGAGACAGTTGATAGAACAGGTCTTACTTCAGCATGCATTTTTCTGAAGGTTATGAAGTCTGAAACTCAGTGTCATTATTTAGTGACTTCATTCCTAAATGATTTTCCAGAAAACCACAAATATTATGAGGAACAAACCAAAAATAAGAAGCAAAAATCTATTAATTCTGTGAAAACTAGACAGCTGGGAGATATAGTTCAGCTGGGGCTGTCTTTGAGTTTGCCGCCCTTCCCCCTCACAAATTCATGGTCAAATGGAGCCCTCCCCCCTGCAGCCATTCCAATGATCCATTACTTGGCTATTTCACTCCATTTACCATAAACACTAATGTGCATACTGCTTTACTTCTATGATGATCTGGATTTCATTTGAAAGTTTTATTTTGCATTTTACAGCACAAACACTAAGACATCTGCTAAACAAAGCAACGCAGTCTCACAATGAAAACAGGCTTAGCATTATAAACTTCTCTGCCCTTGAAACGCACATTCAATGAAACAGCATTGAAACCCACATACAAAGAAAATACATGTTGCCAGTGGCAGATACAGATTAACTTTGGGCTGTTTCCAAATCATAGGCTCCTTGCGCATGAAACATACATGTGCTCTTTGATATACCTTCCTGATTCTACTAAATTATATTCCTTGTACAATACAGTACAGTTGTTAGACGGCATTTTAAATTTATTGTTTTGAACATTTTTCCAGTAACCAATGAAACAAAATGCATGCACCAATGACAAAACTACCCAATTCAGAACATTTCCATCATAAAAGTCTACTCAACCTTCTACAGTCCACCAGTATCAGTAAATATGCACAATTTCTGAAGTAGTAAAAGTCATCTAAATAATTCCACATTAAAGAAATCTGTAACAATGAAGAGGTTGCTGCTAGCAAACAACTTTATATGTCACTGTTTATTCATCTACAAATAAAGTGCCCGTTGCCCTTGAGGAATAAATTGCCTATGTTGCATGCATTAAAAAAAAAAAAGCTAGTAATATCGCAATAGGGACTGTATGGCAAACTGATAACAGGTTCATAGTTACTACACTAGGTATCTTTGCCAAAAAGGACTGCAGCATCCACTCAATTTACAACACAGTACAGTATCAGCAATGCATCTATCTACTGTGGGAGTAGAACCCACAGCCTTCTGTATCAAAAGCAAGTACACTACCTGTTGTGCTATTAATGCAAGCAGACTCAGAATAAGCAGCACTAAAGTTTTGTTCCCCTGCAGCTCTCAGCTCCTTGTAAAATCTACTCGACACGCAGTTGTATCTCTGAACTTTGCAGCACAAGAAATCTGGAAAAAGCTGAAATTTATTGGGGGGGGGGGCAACCAGGGACACATTTTAAACATTGCTTGTATAATGTTGGAAAGTTGCCACGTCTTTAACCTAGGGGACCCTGTGCAAAACAGTCAGAGAAACATACCACTATGCCAAATCAGCTGTTTTGTAAAAGAGACAAAGACAAACTTAAATGGCTACCATTTAGTGAATTCAGTTCTCAGCATAGCTGTCAACCTCTTGGCACAAAACACCTGAACAAAGCCAATAATTGGGGGAATACAGCCCCCAAACATATTCAGCAAATACAGTTCTCACTATAGCTCTCAACCCCTTAGCAAAAAACATGTGGACAAAGCCAGTAATGGGGGGGGGGGTTACAGCCCCCAAACATTCAATGAATACAGTTCTCACCGTAGATACCTGGACAAAGCCAATAATGGGGGAATACAGTCCCAAAAAAGGGACAAATTTCAAATATCCGTGCTATAAACTTAGATAACTGCTAGAACAATTTTGTGTTACCATGTACTTTCTGAAGAATATGAAGTCTGAAATTCAAATACCTGTTATTTTTAAACATTTAACCAGTAAACTAGTCTGACTTGGAACAAAAGACAATTTTCAGCAGAGCAGAGAGAAATGCCAATCACATCTTTGCAAGATGAAAGAACATGCAGACACCACACAGAAGGCACCCCAGCCAAGAATCAAACCAGAGAACCTGTAGCTGTTAGGCAACAATGCTACCAGTGCACCACTACACTACAGACTTTGCAAGGAAAAATGTAGATACAAAAAACACAGATTTTATGAGGAACAGAACAAATATGAGGCAAAAATTTGCAAGTTTTTTTTTAGAAATGGTGGTGGATAGGGAATTCAGGTCCTTGCCACCTGCATCCAAGGTACAGGGTTCAAGCCTGAGTATCTCTATTCACCACCATTTGCTCTCTCTAGCCACCAGTATATAGTAACTGGGGCATTTCACACACATACACACACACACACACACACACACACACACACACACATACACACACACACACACACACACACACACACACACACACACACACACACACTCACTCACCTGATGTATGTCTCACCCAGCGACCAAACACCTAAATCCAGCCAGCGACCTGAAGTAATCCAAGCAGCAAAACCACCCGAACAATCCAGCGACCTGAAGCAGCAAAAACCATGCGCGACATGGAGCAATCCAGCCAACGACCAAAACCTGCTACACCTACCTCCTGAATGAGCCCGCGCAATGAAAGTCCCACGAGAGCAGCTCACCTCTCTCAGTCCTGATTGGATCTGCCTGCAGCCGAAGCAGTCCGGACCTCCTCTTCTGTACGGTCATCCCCGCACTGACTCCTGGGTGCATTTGCAGCAATGATTGCTGGGTACCTGTCTATCTCTATCTGGACTGCTGATAAAGGCAGTCTGGACTTGTGCTTTTTTTTTTTTTTTTTTTTTTTCTGTTTGTTTTTTAGTTTTAAAGATTTTTCTTTTTTTTTTCTAGGTGAGAGGGCTGCAGTCCGGCAGTCCGATACCACGAGCCACCCCTGTTAATCACGCCAAAGTCTCTCTTTTGTCTCTCTGCTGCTGTAGAACTCTGCAGGGCACCAGGCAGGAGCTTGCTGAGCTGTAAGGCATCACCTTGAGAGCAAAATAAGTTATAACCCTCCCTATACTCGTCAGTTATCCGGCCCACAATTGAGTAAAACACCCTGTTTGTCATGTACTGTACTAAGCACCTGCAACAATTAGTGAGACCTCAGAGGATTCTAACAAAGAAGATCAAGGGGCTCCAGCATGTGCCTTACACAGACTGACTAAAGTCCCTGTAACTATACTCTGTATTGTATAGACATGTTAGGGGAGATTTATGCCTGGCCTAGAGAGCAATCCGAAACAGAAACCTAATGAACTTGCTGCATATCCATAAATCAAATGTTACTAGGGCTACTCATTCCAGGGACCTAAATATGGCCTGCAACGTAAATAGGACATGCTGGAGGGATACATTTATCTCCCAGTGACTGTCACGTCTTTGGTACAGGCTACCAATTCATGTGAAACTGAGCACCTCTATGACACTGTTCAAGAGGAACCTGGACAAACAGATGGGGCACCATAAATTCTTACCGGGGATAGAGCTCACAACCCTCCTGGACATGGGCAGTCATCACTAAATGCAATATTGGGTATTGAGTAGCACTTCTATAGTATTACATTGGGATGAAGCACCTAGGCTTACAATGAACTCCATGTCAATAGCCTAGTAATCTCATATGTTCCTATAAAGTTATTTAATTTAACTTATCTGTAATATGGCATTTGTGAGTAAGACATGCAACTCTATCTTGTGTATCAGCTTCTGAGGTGTGCCGTCTCAATAATATGCAGAGTTCTTCTTCTTTCGGCTTTTCCCGGTTAGGGGTCGCCACAGCGGATCACATGTCCGCTCATGATTGGCAGTGGAGTTTTACAGTGTCGAGTTGCCAGCTCGGCGCCCAACCTTCCACAGAAGGTACACACACACACACACACACACACACACACACACACACACACACACACACACACTCACACACACACACACCTAGGGCCAAGTTAGGTGAAACAGGAGCTCCAGTAAAATACATTGCTCCTGTATCCAAGAACAATATAGCCTAGTGACAATAGGGGTTGATGATATATTTTCTTTTTAACCACTTAACTTTTTTTTTTTTTTTTTGATTCTGGCTCAAGTATTTAACAACACACCAGATGTATGCTGTCACACCAGGTAAGCCATTTAATGTTCCACAATGGCTGGAAGCAGTTGTCAGAGCATGCCACTTCTATGGAATGTAATGTGCGCCATAGAAAAGGGTAAAGTTGCAAGACTACATAAGAGCTTGCTGACAGAGCTTAAGAGAATGAAATATAAATGTATATATATATATATATATATATATTCCTACATTATAACACATCACACTGAAGCACTTCAGCCCTTACTGTAAATGGAATATTGTCATTCATTTCTAAATGCAGACTCTGCACCAGTGATTGATTTTATCCCCTAACACCTTTTGCCATGGGCAGCTACTCTCTTTGTTCCACCTTAGCCTTTGCCACTGATTAATATAATAATTTAAAATTCCAGCTATGTGTGGGCTGTTATTCAAAATGCCCCAAATTAGTACAGTTCATGTTTCAGTAACCAATATATTAAAAGTAGTTTTTACAAAACATCAAACACTTGTTCATATGATATCAGGTAAAAGTTCACAATCAGTACTTAAATCAGAATGCATGGAAAATGTGATACAACTATGTAAAACATATTAAAGAAATATAATGGATTAAACAGTATAGACATTAATCTAGGCTTGCAGGAATACAAAACTATGACATACTGCTCAACTATCCAGAGTTTTGCAGAATGTCCAGATTTCTGTCACATATTTTTGGTCTGTTCCTCCTAAAATGTGTGGTTTTCTGACAAATTACTGAAGATTCAGGTCCCTAAATAATGACATACATTTGAGTTTTCAGACTTCCTATCCTTCAAAAATGTGTGACAACACACATCCTGTTATTCTAGCAACATTTATAAGAGCAATATTTAAAAATCTGTCCTTATTTTTGGGCCTTTGTCACCCCCATTATTTTAGGTTTTGTCTAGATTTCTTGTGCTAAGAGGTAGAGAGGTTTGAAATATGTCACTTTTGTCAGCAGGTTAACCTCCTTCACAGCTGGAATCAGAACAAAGGTAGACACCAAACGCTTCCATTGTGAACACATGATGGACAGACTGTAAGCATCAGAAGGTCTCAGGAAAAAAAAAACAATCAAAACAAAAATCAGTATTATGATAAAATTGCAAACATAGTGACCCTTGATCAGCATTTGGTCACACATCTTACATTCAAAGGATAGTAACTGGCTATCATTAAAATCAGATACCTTCCATGTTTCAAGGTGATAATACACAGTTAAAAGAAGTAAAAGATGTTTACAAAAGGTTCTGAATCAATACATATGTAAGAGCTAACTGAACAGATCCAGTGCAGAACTACCCAACAGTTTTAAATATCATAAAAATATTCCTTAGTGGATATCAGTTTAGAAAATACAACGTCTACCACAGGAATTACCAACTGATCAGTTATGGAACCTCTACACCTTCTACTACAGATGCTACTAGCCAGGGTGATACTAAATGAATATTTGAGACACTATCTACCTACAATGGATGTGGTCAGCTTCTGAAAAAAACACAGATTTAGATATTGCACATAATGTTAATAGTACACTGATGTCTTATTCTTTGAATTGTGTCATACATGCTTTAATGAATCATTAGATTAATGTTGGTAACATTACGAATATATATGGCATGTATAGCATCTAATCACAGAGTGTATGCATTTTTTTTTCTTCAAACAAATGGAGAATGTAGAATGCCTTTGGGAAGTTAGAAGTTGCTTCCACGCGTGGGCCATGTTAAGTTGAGTACTGGTAGTACTGAGTAAAACTTTAAGGGAACAGCACCAATGTCTTTCTACGTCATGTTTCTACAGGCCTTATGCCTCAGCTGTTATATTAGCCAGTAACATTTCTAAAGCCTTGAGAATGCAAAGCACAATAGTTTGGTCCTAAGGCACAAAGATGAAATTCATTGAAAAAGAAAACGTGCACAGTGATGCAATTTGGAAACAAAACGCCCAAAAAAAGTAGAACCCAACTATTGATGAAGCAGAAGTAGTAAAAAACTGAGAAAGAATTCTGCAAGTATTCAGATTAGCAATGGGACACATCTAAAAGGAAGACTGATGGGATACAGGGATGTGCAAAAAAAAGATATCAACATTAGAAAATGGAGAATTGTTCTGATTAGTATGGTGTGCACTTAGGAGACCGCATCTTCACAAAGGCATAAATTGGGCAAGTTCAGGGAAAGGAATCAGATTTCTGCAATACTGTAACTGTAACCATAGAAACATGGTGCAAAATAATATAATATACTCAAGTCTACAGGAAGGGAAGGACATGCTAAAATACTAAAGTACCTCAAAGGAATCAAAAACTATTTTTTTTAGGAAAAAAGATGTCTGATCTAAAGACAAGTGTCAGGACCCCAGGATGAATATCTGATTAGTAAATGTGGACAACCCAGGAAGAAATTTAAACCTTTTTCCAGAAAGGACATGAGGCAAACAAAACAACCTTTGACAAGGAGGTGGTAGGATTGAAGATAAAGATGAAATGTGTTTATGCACGGTACCCAGATAATGCAGTTTTTAACTATGGATGATCTAAAGCAGATTTCACAGCTTATTCAGTACACAGAAAAATGGTTAGACTTGCACTGACTGCTTTTTATATATCTTTAAACTCTTAAGTTGCTGTAACTTCTTAACTGTCTCCTTTGTTATCCTTTCATCAGTTTTTATTTCTGCATGTCATAGCTTTCCCTATCTCCAATACACCCCCCTTCCAACACTGCACAAGCACTTGTTCTCAAACATACTTTTCGCAGTTTTTTAAAGATAAGCCACAATAAAACAGGCAGGCAATTAATACGCATATGGTGATCAGGGTATATGCAGGATATAAAACAGGCAGGCAAATAATAAGTATATGGTGCTCAGGGTACATGCAGGATACAAAACAGGCATGGAAATAATAAGTACATGGTGATCAGGGTATATGCAGGATATAAAACAGGTAGGCAAATAAATATATGATGATCAGCATATCTGCATGGTAGAAAACAGGCAGGCAAATAATAAGCACATGGTGATCAGGGTACATGCAGGATATAAAACAGGCATGCAAATAATACGCATATGGTGATCAGTGTATATGCAGGATATAAAACAGGCAGGCAAATAATAAGTATATGGTGATCAGGGTATGCAGGTTATGAGACGACAGCCATAAAAATGGCTGCATAATTAGGAAAATGGTAAAAAAAAAAAATCACAAGAACCATAATACACAATATGTGAAATTATGGAAAAGAACTCAAGTAAGAGAGATTAACAGATGGTGAAGTCGACACACAGAGAACTCAGTACGGGAAAGAATCTAGAAAATACAAAAAATAATTTCTCAACTATCTTTTACATGTTTAGCAACTAGTGGCAGACTCCACGTCAAAAATATGTGAAGAAGAATTATTACAAAACCTGAAAACAGGTGTTACATGCCTGGTAGTCAATCAGCATCAAATAAATGAAAATGATGTCATGCAAACAATATAAAGTCAATAAAACTTTTATGAGAACTCAGCACATGAGCTTAGAGAGAATACATATTAAAAACAGTATTCCTTAATCTATTATTTTTTCCTGCATTCTTTTACAAGCCTTCTGGCCACCAGAACTGCTATGATTTTTACTTCACATTTACTACTGCATAACTGGTCAAATGACCACAATGTCAATGATCAATATAGTAACAAAAAACGCACTGCACTGACACATTGTGTGCATGCTTCCTGGATTACCCTCGAGTGGCCTAAACCAAAAGCAAATGCTTTTGCAGGGGGTAAAACACTCCTGCAGTTCCCCTCCCCATGACAATTATTATACAACCTTCGAGACTGCACATTCCCCAGAGAAACCATTATACCTACCTTTGAGACTGCACAATCCCCAGAGAAAGGGAATTTCCTCTACCCAGGGATGGTCAGTCTTGAACACCAGTCAACCATCAGTCAGGGTAATATCTACATCTATATATCTATAGCTATCTCCATACATGCATACATTTACACATATATATATATATATATATATATATATATATATATATATATATAGATAGATATAGATAGACAGAGATAACTATAAATATCTACATATAGATAGATATGTGTGTGTATGTTTGCGTGCGAACTCTTAATTTATGAGACTGTTGTTAATTTTTCATAATTTGGTCAAAAGGTGTGCGAGATAACACAGTCCCCAGGGTTGGGAATATGCTCTTTCCCTAGTATTGTGCAGTCTTGGATTTAGTATAAATAATTAACAGGAGGTGCTGATTCATGGTTTTCAACCAACTCTGAAGGGGGTGAAAGAATGTCTATTGGTTTGTTCAGAAGGCTTAAAGCGAACAGTGCCAAAGACGATGGTAAAACTGGAAGCACAGTAAATGCGTCTGGCATTCCTAGAGTGACCAGCTGTATTATTCCAACGATTCGTGAAGAGAAGTGAGTCATGCACACAACCATTACATGCACTGATGTCGACTCAAATCAAAGTTGGATGTTATGAAACAGGTAAGTCGCAGATGAAAAATTACATCTGCAGCAGTAGACTGGGGATAAATAAAGATAGGCAGTAGCACTGAAGAGGTAAAATCTTGAAAAGTGGCACAGTAATAATCTAAAATGCATAACAAATCAGGAAAGCTTCCCTTTGTCACTGTTTTAGCATCTTATTTTACTTTGCATACTAATTTTACTTTTCATTAAAAAAAATAAAGTTAATTACAAGTCCCTTGTGTTCTGATTCTTGTTTAATAAGTGCTAGAAACTGTAAGGCATAATTTGGATGTTAATTATTAATCCAAAACAGTAAATTAGATGGAGCGTGTAGGCTGGTATTATAAAAAGAAAATACTATGCAGGAAACTATTTGCAGTAATTTGGGCAAATAGGCACATATATTTGAAGAATGGATCGGATCACATATAGGTGCCTATAATATAAATTAGAGCACAACAAAAGAGCAAATCTCAGCTCAGGAACTGTGTCCAACTTTACCCAAATGAGGAGGTTAATAGACAAAAGGCTCTCAGCAACATCCATCTGAGGAAACTGAACAAGAAATACAGCATGAGTCACAGGTATTATTTAAAGGGTACAAAGGCATATGAAAGCAGATTTAAAACCATACTGTTTTATTTACAGCCATACTAATTTGCAACAACAGCTGTTACTTTTTACCTTGTATCTTCCTTTTCTTGTATTTTTCATCAGTCGTTTCTCCTGACAGTACTAGTTGATAGTAACAGAGTAATAATTTACTAGGGTGACCTTAAAACTAGCATTATTACTATCAGTACACATCGGCTCCTACTATGACCCCCAACTATGACATGCCATACAATAAGGCTAAAGGTAACTTACACTTCTTGATTCCCTGTAATGTAAACACTGTGCTGCCTGCCCCAAGATGAGTATTCCAAACAACATATGGAGGCAGTGACATTCATCGTTGGGAAGCGATGTTAAACCAAGGCCCCATCTGCCACAGATGATGGTAGCTCAGGCAGATGTAAAGGATTCTACATGAATTAGCAAAAAGAGTAGGGGTTCTTTATTTAACAAAACACAGAAAACATTATATAAATTTGTGGATCAGTAGGATTCATATTGATGAATACATAATAAGCTCATTTGCATACCAAAATGAATAAATGGCCCAGAGCAGCAATTTAACAAAAGAATATGGAACTGGGATGGGGAGGGAAAACATGTCATTTGGTGTCAGGGATGAGATTACACATACATGGGCAGACTACTGAAGGGGTCATTGGGGAAAATATTTCATTTGGAGTCAGTGAAGTGCTTGATCATACATTGTCAGACTACTTATGGGACTGATTTGGGAAATGTTTAATTTTGGTCTTAGGGACAGGCATATGTATATGTGGGCAGACTTCTGATGGGGTTGTTGGGGGAAATGCTTAATTTGTAGTCAGTGAAGTGCTTCTGCATACCTGGACATACTGCTAAAGGGATTGGTGGGGGAAATGTTTCATTTTTGTGCTTGGACATACTGCTGAAGGGATCATTGGGGGAAGTGTTTCATTTTGGTGCTTATACATCCTTGGATGTACAGCTGAAGGGATCAGTGGAGAAATATTTCAATTTTTTGCTGCCTGTATCTACTGTTGAAGGGGCTGGTGGGGAAATGTTTCATTTTGGCGCTTGTGCATACTTGGAAAACTGCTGAAGGGATCAGTGGAGAAATGTTTGTGCATACTTGAACATAACTACTGAAGGAATCACTTGGGGGATATGTTTTGTTTTTGCATTGTTCAAACTTGGAGAAAATGCTGAAATGATCGGTGGGAAAAATAATTTATTTTGTGTCATTTTATTGCTTCTGCATACTTAGACAAGCTACTGAAGGTGCTGTTTTTTTGCAGTATATCTGTCAAAATCCATTCCCCATTAAACAAAATGTCATTCAGTCTTTCATTACAAATAACCAGTATTACATAAAATAAATTCTTATCTACCATTCTCACATATTGTTTCTTCTTCTTCTTCATATAATATCCAAACATAATAATATTCAATCTATATTGGTTATGTCATTAATATCCTCAAAACATTTTTCTTCACACAACTTTTTTCCAGAGTTTCTCCAATTTTTTTACATTTCAGAAAATATGCACATTTGCCTCTTACTCCCCACAAACTAAACATAGCTCTTTCAACTTTTATTTTTACTGGTAAATTATTTATTACTAGTCTCTACAGGAAATTCTGACACTATACTATCTTGGTATGTCACTTTTACCTTCCTTTAATGGCTTTAATCACTTCTTTAGATACCAATAAAAAGGAAATTCCACAACAGACGAGGCAAAAAATGCACTGAACACTCAAAGAAATACTGTACCAACGATGTAGTAAAAAAATTCCCAGGAGGCAAAGCGTGTCTGCTAAGTGCTTTCATTCATTTTATTTGCTGAACTTCGTCGGAGCGAAAGTAATTAAAACACTCCATCCCTTGTATACTATTAATTAACATCACATGACTTAATGAATCATTTGTTTAAAGATAATACTTAAATAATGAAAAAATATTAAAATTATAATAAATTCATTATTAACTAAACCTTAAACAAAATGTGTAATAATAAATACATTTAAAGTTTTAAGAACACTTAATGTTCATAGTGTTATTAAGACCCGGCAGTTTATCAGCTTATAATAATATTTGCTAATTTAATTCTTTAGTTTCAAGAACAGTATTAATACCACCACTGAAAGCAGCCAGTTTGACATAATCAATAACAAAAAATATAACATTTTTAAAATCAACACACAACAAAGAATGCTTAGCTAATACATTGGTTGTGTCTTTGTTTCTGACAACCAGCAAATGCTCCTAAATTCTTTTTGACAATTTTGTTTTGGTTTTGCCAGTCACAGGATTCACAGGTGGCTAAATAGACAGCAAACGTAGATTCACAGGTAAATCTGTTTTTTGCCCAAAATTGTGCATTATTACACTTCAAAATAATATCTGAACCTTCATTAATAAACCTGCAATGTATGCAGGCATTACATTTAAACATAACATGTGTAATGGTAACATTTTCATATGGAATGTTTTCAAAAAGTTTTTTTTAAATCAAATGATTTCTTATACCTAAATAACTAGGTGCAAGACCTAGAATTGATGACAAATCTTTATTTCCTACTAAGACATTCCAATTTTTAGTAATGACATTTCTTATATCCTTCATCTCCAAAAAATAGGCAAAGGAACATTCTTGTTTTAGAAAAAATGTCTACATTACATTGTGGGGTTCTTACTGGACAATCCTGTTAAAATCGGTGCAAACATGATATTCCTCAAAAATCCAATTTCTGTTATAATATTATCTAAAATTAAATATTGATATCCCCTACCAATAAATAGTTGTTTTAAATAGAGAACCTCTTTATCATAATTAGCATCACTACTATTAACTCTACTATGTCTTATAAACTATCCCCTGATCACATTGTGTTTCATGAATCTATGATGTTGACTGTCAGACACTAGATAGTTGTTTGTTTTTCTATGAATGTTACTTTGAAAAGTGCTATTGGATACTCAGTCATACAGCCCTACATGAGTTAATTACACTTAAGATAAAAAGATGCAACTCAAGTGGATGGATTTCAGTATGCATTTATAAAATCTGTATTTCTGCACTAACATATAAACAACAAAATATACTTTTTTTCAGAAAGAAAACTGTATTAATTTTAGTTCTAACATCATGGTCACACACTAAAGATATGGATGAAGTTCTTTATTTTGGATGAAAATGCAGTGAATTCAGTTAAAGCGTTCATCTTTTGCGGCTTCTGATAACGGTAGAGTTAGTCCTTGGAACTGTTGTGTCACTCTGTGGCTGTTCAATAAAATTATTTGGTTTTATATTAGATTGGAGTGACGTAGTACCTATTCTTCCACAATACCCTTCTTTTTTTGGTTTTATGTCCAGGTATATGCTTATTTTGAATCAAATGGCGCACAACTGAATATCCTAATGGTTACGTAGACTGGGAGCATATACTAACATAGAAATGACAAACATACATCCTGCTGACAATGCTGGCATGGTGTTCCCTGATATTTACACTCCTCATCTGTCTTCGATTTTGCTTTATCAACATAGATCCTGTCTAAATGGACAGCCTGTTCATTGTTATTCCTCAAAACCATATAAGCCCTCATTTCTCACCACTACAGTCTCCAAATATCCATCAGGTCTTTATCCTGCCTCCCCCATCCTTAATGCCCTTTGGAACTTGTACTCCACCCTCCTTGAGTCTGATATTTCTGACAGCATCCATCACTACATTATAATTAACTTGTACTCCACCCTCATTCAGTCTGATATTTCTGACAGCATCCATCACTACATTATAATTAGCTCATATGATGACCCTTTCCCTGAATTTTCATACTTTCTTACCTTGGAAAATCCAGATCTCACACTGTCCTTCTCATACTAGTTAGTACTGTTGAATGTTTCCAGATCAACCACCTCTCAGTGATACACTTGATCAAAATCCCAGCCCTTCCACTCTCCATTGCACTTACCTTCTCATATAGCACATCACAGTCACATGCCTGGATGTGCAGCCACCCATCTCCATCCAGGCTGGCACTACCACATCAACCCCCCTTCCCACTTTGACTCTGCCTCCTTAACTTCCAGATACACAGTTTAGTCTGCTGCAGAAAAAAAATGCCCTTGTTCACATAAAACTCAATCTGCAATACACTTGTTTTGGGCAAAACATTCAGGATATGGATTGGATATCGCCCACTCACAAAAGATCATCAGAAAAAGTAAATTAGTCAGATGTTAAGAAAAAGCAGAAACTGTACTTTTCTAAAGATCTAATCTCTAAAAAATAATATTTTTTGCTTAATATGCCTTATATCAACTTTTAACAAAATACCGTTTTCATCACAAGTATTCTTCATACATATATCAGGTAATGTTTTTATTAGCTGATCATTCTTCTTAATTTCTCTTTAAAATATACTATTAGTTTATTTTCAAGTTAGTTATTTCCTTTCTGCTTATATTTTTCGTTTAAATACTGAATTTCTAACACTCTTTCTCCTTTTCAAATAAAACTTCATTTTCTTCATTATATTCATTTTAAATTTAGTAAGTATTTATATTATTTACTGCATGAGTAATAAAAAACTAACTTATAGTAAGCTTTACTCACTCTACTCATCTTTATAGTTTTTAGTGCTGTTGTCTTTTTAAACCTTATGGTTTTAGAGTGAAACAGGAAGTGAGAAGGTATATTCACTTGTATATTCCTCCTTCCATCTTGTTGCAGTGGATAGCGTTGCTGCCTCACAGCAAGAGGTTCTCCGGTTTGATCCTCAGCTGGGGTGCCTTATGTGTGGAGTCTGCATGTCCTCTCTGTGGTCGCATGGGTTTCCTCCAGGTGCTCCGGTTTCCTTCTACATCCCAAAGACATGCTGTAGGTGGACTGGACACTCTAAATTGGCTCTGGGCATGAGTGCATGAGTGTGTGTGCCTTCTGTGGAAGGTTGGGTGCCGGGCTGACAACTCGACACTGTAAAACTCCACTGCCAATCATGAGCGGAGAAGGTGATCCGCTGTGGCAACCCCTGACTGGGAAAAGCCAGTAGAAGAAGAAGATTCCTCCTTCCATCTGTGTTCTTATTCAGATATGTCCCTAAACAGTGAAATTTGTATGTGTTTCTTTCATTTCTTTTGATGGAAAATCGGGTAGCTACAGTGCTTCCTGGTGGAAGGGCATGCAAACGCATAGTTTAGCCTGGTTAGCAGTGCTTATTCTCTTTTGTCATAATGTTATGTTATGGGACTGTTGAAATAGAAATGCTTTGCAGTTATGGTCTCTTTTTAACATGTGAGGTTTACGAATAGGAAACTTGAGGAAGTTATCCCATATGCATTTTTTTTTTAATTCAGTGACCAGTTTATCACATAGCTTGTTCATGTATTATTTGGTTTGGATTTGAGTGCCTGGATTCACCTAATTTGTCTTACTTTTATGAGTTAACCATGAGGCTTGACTTTATTTCATTCAGTGTTGTGATCTATACACTGACATTACGTACTATAGTCTTTTCTCCTTTTTTGCGACTCACAAGGCTATTATTGTTGTGCTTGAGGGCGATTTTCCCACTTGATGTAATTAGTATGAAGAGATGGACTTTCCAGGAGTGTTCGGTTTTACTTCTTGGAACAGGTGGTTTGTCCCTGATGGCACTGTTGCTGCATTGCTTCCTAGTGTTGGTTACTGAATGACATCTTGGAAATAGTGTTGTGGTTTATGAAGCTAATTTAGAAAAAGAAACTTTGCTTGGTTTTTGGTCCCTAGTTTTTCACTTTATTAAACTTGGCATGTTCAGTTACAGTAAAAGCATCTATTTATAAGTATAACATACTGAGAGAAAGCGTAACTCAGACAATTATAGTCAGGAGGCAATGTAACTTGAGTCAGTTTTTTGTTCTTGTTTTTCTTTTGGGTGATATGGGAGCTTCTGAAAGGTCTTTGGCCATTTCATGAAATGCAGAGTTCTGGATATTTTGCCATTTTGATATATGGTCTTGGTAGCTGGGGATGGAAGCACTTGGTTTATGATGTGATCTTCTAGGACCGGTGCTGTGTCTATGATGGGTGTGCTGAAGACTTGATTATCTGTCCTGGTGTATTCTGTCTTTGAGGTTTTTTTTTTTTTTTATTTTTGCTGTGGCAGGAGATTTGTTTCTGTTATTCTCCATGTTGAGAAGATAGGAATGGATTAGATCTTTTCCTATGGCAGAAAAAGTCTACTTCAAATGCTCAGATTTGCATAATATCAAACCACACATGATTTGAAGATGAGATGACTGATGTTCGAAAACATCGAACATGAATGTTGACTAAATTAAAAAAAGACAAAAACTCTGCTTGTAAGTTTTTGCAAGGGGGCAAGCCCCACTGCACCCCCAACCTGGAGGCTGCTCCCAGCACACCCCCTTCTACTTAATATACCAACTCCGATATTGCACTACAGTGAAAAGAATGGTAAATTTCTCATTCCGTTCCATTCTCTTCACTGTAGTGCAATCTCGGAGTTGATATATTTTAGAAGCAGGAGGTGTGGGGGTCGCAGGGGGGGGGGTTGCCCCCTGCAAAAGCATGAAATAAGAAGTTTTCACATTTTAGGTTTGTTTTTTGTTTTTTTGAGTCCGATATTGCAGAACTTCGATCCTCTGGTCCTCGATGATCAGAGGTCTAATGTT
>NC_056727.1:1125501773-1125604273 GCF_019279795.1 Protopterus annectens | reverse complement strand
ATGACAAAGTCCGCCAAAACATTGTGAAGTTACAAGAGACACTGGCGAAAGAAATGGTGGGGCAGTCCTTTATAGATTCTATGAAAGATATTAAAAGCCATTTGTGCAATCTTGAGAAGGATGTGGGGGAACATAAAAGGAAGAAGCTGAATTGGGACATTTCAGACGTTAGAAATGACCTGGTCTTTCTATGGCAATGAAAGCCCTGTCAGGGGCAGTCTACTACTAGAGCTACTGGAGATGGGTCATTTATGTCACATGATTCCTCGGCTTCTACTGGGTCAGAGATGCTGCTGGGTAAGAAGAATGTGTCTTTTGAGGACATTCAGCAGTTAAATAGTTCTGGACAGGATATACAGAAGGAGTTTCAGCAGTCGGCTAAGGGACAGAGTCAAAAAAATTGTGGTGGGAAGAAAAGATGAAGTGGTGTCTGTTGTGCAGCAGAGAAATGACGGCTTTGACATTTGTTCACCACAGCTACTGCTCAGTAAGTGTTTAAATGTTCAGAAACAGCTAAACAGTATTAATTTATCAAACATTACTGTGACTACAGAGTTTGAAACTAAGTGCTCAAATGCTCAGGAACAGTTACAAATTGTCAGTTTATCGAATATTAGTGTGACTAAAGAACTTGAAAGTTTGTTACTTAAAGGAAGCAAGTTTGTTCCGACATACTATCCATCTTTAGCGGACATTAAGAGTCTTTGTAGAAAAATATATTTGAGAGTGTATTTTGAAAGTAGAAAAATATGTAATGAGGTTGAATTTGCTGAGGATTCTTTATGTGATAAGTCCATTTATGAAAATTAATGCTTTGTTTTGTCTGATGATGATAGGGAGGGGAACAGCATATTTCATACTGGTTAAGGGAGACTTTTGATGCCTACTTTTTTGGATTCAAACAAGTTTATTCCTCCCAAATGTTCTAATACCAAAGATTTGAAAATGTTTTGTATAACAGAGCAGAAGTTCAATATTAAAATTTTATGAAGTCAGAAAAAGTTTATAATCTATCTAAATCAAAATGATCAATGTTGAATATGCTTAGGAAACAAGAGACTGGTGTTTTTTTTTTGTTTTTTTTTGTCAGGCTGATAAGAGAGGGAACTGGGTTATTTTTTCAAAGGAAAACTATAGTAAAATTGTTTTTGACTTGTAAATTGAATCTGATTATGAGAAATTACCAGCCAATCCTTTAAAACAATTTAACGTTCAATTAAGAGAGGTGTTGGAAAAAGATAGTGATGTTAATAAACTTCACATTAAGTTTCTCAAGGACCCTGTTTTTTATGCTATCCCCAAGGTGCATAAAAGTATGAGGAACCCCCCAGGAAGATCAATTGAGGCAGGTGTGGGCTCTTTTTTGCAGAATATGGGTTGCTTTTTGGATTTTCATTTGAAGGGTTATTTATCTAGAATGCCATCTCATATTAAGAGTACGGCTGACTTATGTCAAAAAGTGAAAAAAATACAGTGGTCAAAGGAATTTTATTGTGCAACAGTTGATATTAGGGCCCTGTACACCAACATAAAAAGAAGATGGGTGTTGGAAGTAGGTAGGTGGATGTTGGGGGAGGGATTACGTACTGCTTATTTGGTGGAGCTATTAGAGTTCTATTTGGCACATAATTATTTTAGGTTTGATGGTCAGTATTATTTACAAAAGTAAGGCATAGCAATGGGGGCTTCTTTTGCCCCCAGTTATGCAATTATTTTTATGGCTTTTTTTGTGAAAAGGTTTATTTATTCTACTGATGTCTTTATTGGGAATGTTATTTTGTTTAACCGTTACATAAATGATTTAATCTTTGAGTGTAGGGGCAAACCTGTGGAATTTGCAGGGTTCATGGAACAGCTGAACCATAATGAAATTGGGTTGGAATTCACCTTTAAGGTAAATAAAATGGATATTCAATTTTTGGATATGGAATAATATGTCGGGGAAAATCAAAAGGTTGAATACAGGTCCCATACTAAATCTACTGCTGTTAATAATTTTCTACAGGCAAGTAGTATGCATCCCTCTCATTTGATGGAAGCATTGCCTGTGGGAGAATTTAAAAGGATTTTTAACAATACTTCTGATAGTAGGTTAATAGAGGGGGAATTTAGGAAGGTAGAACAGAAATTATTGGAAAGAGGCTATTCTTTGAATTGCTTGAAAAAAGCAGACGATAAAAGTGTTGAGGATAAGTAGTATTAGTGGGTATGGTTTTCCTAGGAGAGATTATTTGAGTCATAATGTGATGAAAGAAAGAGATAGAAGGGAAATATTTTTGTGACCAAATTTTCTCCTTTCTCCCATATTTTGAGGAGATTGGTGAATGATTTATGGTCAGTTGTTTGTTGTGATGAACAGTTGAAGCAGTTATTTCCAGCTAAATTTACATTTTCTCTTGGAAGATATTTGAATTTAAAGGAATTGTTAAATTGTAAGAGGGTAATGAGGAACAGAGCAGTCATGGGGTCCTCCCCTTGTGGTAGGTGTAAGGCATGATTTAAAATTAATAACATTTCAGGTAGAAGAATTAATGAAAAATTGTTTTGCTTTTTAGAGAAATTTTCATGCACTTATTGTGGGGTGGTTTATATTGTAGGATGTGGTTTCACTCCTGTAAAATGGTATATAGGGCAAACTAAATGTATGGTGAAGGTTAGGATCCTTTAGCATTTGGGTCACATTAGTAATAGCAATTTGGACAGTCCAGTCCTGTTGTTGAACATTTTGTTAGGGTGCATAGGGGTTCTGATGCTAGCTTTTTCTTCATTATTTTGGCTAGACCATTCTTTGCTAGAAGTGGAGATTTTAGGGCTAGCCTTTTAAGGAAGGAAAGTAGGTTTATCTTGAACTACAAGACTTTAATGCCTAAGGGTATGAATTTAGAAGTTAATTTGAATGTTTGAAATGTGATTTATTAGATAAGAAATACATAACTGGGTATAGTTGTTATAACATTGTGCTTTTTATGGGAAAATGCTGATTTACTTAATTAGTGTTAATTGATTTGAGTGGAAGTATCTGATTGGAACAGTTTTGTGATACAATGGGACATGGTGGGTTGTATTATTTCCTGAAGGCTATCTGCCAAGGTACCAGAAGGACCAATAAATGGATTTTGCTCTCAGGTGCTGCCTCCTTGGTGTGTTTTTTTTTTTTTGAATTTCAGTGAGAGAGACAAAGTCAGCAAAATGAAACCTTAAAATGTGTTAAGTCCTTACTCATATCAAATGACCATAGAAAGCTAGGATAAACTGCTTTGGTGCCTATGAGAAACAGTCTCTGTGGTTGGAGTAAGGTGGTTTCACACTATTTTATTATTCCACTTTCTGAATCAATGAAGCATTTGTTATGTCAAGTTTATAGTTTAATTGAGAAAATAGTTTTTGCATGTAATAAATATATTTTCTTTACTTAGAAAGCAATCCAACAGCAATATGTTTAGAAGTTATAAGGAGTAAATGTTGTGTCAGGTTACTGTTGCAATACAAGATGCCAGCCTTATCAGACTGGATTTTTAGAACATGAATTTTATGTCTGTAAGGCAAAGCTGACCAGTCTTTTATTCTTCAGCAATCTAGTAGTGATTAATATGAATTATACCATGCGAACATCGCAAACCCGACAAACGTGCATGCTGATTGGCTAATCCAAACAGCGTGCACATAGTAAATCCTACAAGAAACAACGCAAAAAGTCCGGTCGCTAAATATCATGCGGCGACAGCAAATAAACAGTAAAGTAAAGTAAAGTAAATCTAATACCCAAAACACACAACAATTTAACGAAAACACAGAAAACTAACCAATTTCCATACTACACTCCTCATTCCCTCACCTCGAACACTAAAAAAATAAAAAGTCATGCAGTCGCAAATACATCACACACACACACTACATAACCACCACTTATAACACAATAAAACCAAGCATTCTCATAAAACCATTTACTTACCTATATTCCCTACAATACCTATACACAGACAACTCCAAAATGTACATACTAAAACACACCACACATGCCTCAAGAAAGTCAAAACACACACCATACCGAATGTCCACATCAGCATACATCTAATAAAAGCGCATACACCACCATCTAGTGACCAAATAGTAAAAGTACATATTTTAAAAAAATGAATACAAATTAAAACTACACCACATTTCAACATACCTATAACTACTAAAACATAACTACACGTTATAAACCTCTATACTGCTTAAACTATATTATACCAAGCACCACCTAGCCCTTTCCTAACATTTCCTGAAAAACTAAAAAATAACATGTATTTAAATTAAAACAGAAATAAACAATAAACACAAACTGAAAGTGTGGACTATTTTGTCTCACAAAAAGTGGAAGAATACAAAAAAAAGCAAACAAAAACATAAATAACAAGAATACAAACATAATACAAAACAAACTAACACCATGGTATAATAGCAATAACCCACTTCTGGGTGTGGGTAATGCTGGATTTACCCACGGTTGTCTTTGTTTGGTCCTCGGCTCACTCGGGACCAAACCACGCCAACCGTGGGTAAATCCAGCATTACCCACATCCAGCCATGGGTTATTGCTATAGTATAACTTTACTAACTCATTATCTCAAAACAATAGTGTTCCTCATACTCAGCTTCCTGTGTTAGTGATCGAGATCATAAACGCATCAATAGACTGAAGTATAATCATGAGACAGTATTTAAATTATGATATAAATGACCTTTCTAGTTCTTTCTGATGAATTTTATTTGAAAGTATAACACAGTGCTATCAGTCATTCTAATCTTAAGCAACTAACATCTACACTTGTTTTTCTTGTGCGATATGTATGTACTCTGTTATAATATTACATTGCCAAACTATGCATAGTTTTCTCTAATAATGTTTTTCACTTCTAAATGCCCATTTTGGTAGTGCTAAGCCTAACATATTGGAGTAAAATAAGGCACCCTTTTATAATAGTTTCTTCTGACATGGATAAAGACAGTGGACAAATATCACTTTCCATTTTTTATAGATTTTTTTAATTCTTGGGGGGATTTTTGAAATTTCAAGTACATTTTCTAATACAAAACTGGCTCAAGTTGATTAGACCAAATGTAAGAGATATTTGACACTGAAGATATAATTGATGAGAAATAATACGAAACTGTGAGCTCCATTTAAAAGAGAAGTATACTAGGTATGACTCATGCTTGTACAGTTATTTATTCATTCCACACTGTACATTTCTGTCATTTGATTAAAGTTGATTTGATTACTCCAGTTATAACATCACATATATGAGAAGAAAACTTCTGATCTTAAACTTTTTTATTAGTCACTCTAATAGATGTTTTGAATGCAAGAAAACTTAGCAAGTATCAGTTATTTACTGTCTTATTAGAACTGTAATTTATGCTTTATTTGTTTCTGGCTCAATTATTAAACCAATTTATATAAAATTTTATTTAATAAATAACAGGTATCATTTGGTTAATCAACGCACTAGATCTTGAATCCACTCATTTTAATTATAGGCATATTTTTGAATATTTACATAAAGGAACTGTTAAACTGACCACTGAACTACTCCTTAATCTATTTTTATTTTAAGTTTGCTTTTACTTAATTACATTCTTGTTAGAGCTTATAAGAAAGGAATATGGAGAGGAATACTTATTTTTTACAGGTAATAAATCATATTTACTTTATTTATATCTATATTACTAACTTGTGAACTTTTAAGATATAATTATTTGCCTTGGTGAACATTTCTAGTTCAATGGCAATACCAACGGTATTTTTCCTTTTATTCTTATTTCTAAAAATGTTTTGATCTATGTATATTTATGGATTTGTTTTTCGGTATTCTAAAACATCCAAATTATGAGTTAAATGCGTTTCTCATTTAATCATTTAGATACTGCTGAGCTATCTTAGGATGTTTTAAACAATGTTTTTTTCTCTTTTTTGGGTGCGAGACGAAAGTTAGTCTTGAACTTTTTTTTTCAAGTGAATACTACAAATTTTTGTTATTCTATGAGTAGGTTTTTGTGTTAATAAATGTTTTTGTCTCTTACTACTGTTTTTTACAGCCTGATAACTAGTTTTCTTATGTACATTAAGTTCATGCTTGCAAGTATTTTATTTTATTTTTTTTTATTTTTTAAAAAAGATCTATTCTAGAACAAAACTTACTCTCATTAAATGGTAAACATTTAAATAATCCTAAAAAAGAGGACACATCATCTAAAATAGCTAAGAACTTAACAAACCAAATGTGGTTTTCCTTCAAGAGACTCATTTTTCTGCAGAAGCAAACAACCAAAAACCAATTTTGGAATTTCAACAATTATGTAACCTTACCACATTCCTCTTATAAATCCAGAAAAAGAGGAGTAGCTATTCTATGAAAAAAAGGTTTTCAATTACCTCAAATTATATCTCAATATGAAGATAACGAGGGTTTATTCTCCATGATTATTATCAAATACTGTGATAGGATATGGACCTTGGTTAATCTATATAGGTTTCCAGGAATGGGGGTCAAGTTAGCAAAACAAATCTTGATGAAATAATTATCAACTGTAAAGGCAATTTACTTTTAGGAGGTGTCTTTAATTTCCTGTTAGGTAGATCAGAAAGTAACTCAAAACAGAAATTTTAATTTACTAACTATTGCCAAATCGTAAAGTAAAATGAAAGTATCTTTTAATGTAAACAACACATTTAACTTTAAAGATAAAAACTCTCTAGAATACTCTCATTATTATTCAAAATATGGAATGCAAACAATTGACATTTTTATTTCATATAATTTAAAAAATAATAAATGTTAACATAATACTTTGTCCTTTTTTAGATCACAATGTATTCACTTTAAGAACAGAGATTAATTTAAAGAGATTAATTTTAAAAGATTAACTTTTATTAGTAGAATCCCAACATATATTATCGAAAGGAGAGATCATAAAACTTAGTTATTAGAAGAAATAGAACATTTCTTATTATTTAATGATACTCCTGATTCTAACTTAATAATGGTATGGGACTCCTTTAAAGCTTTTAGTTATGGTAGAACTATTGCTTGGTAGAAAAATAAAGTAAAAGAATGTAACAACAAAAGTTAGACATTCAAGTTAAGTTAAAATAATTTACAAAAAAGATGAGAATAAAAGGAAACATAACAAAAATGAAATATTAAAATTAAATAATAAATATAATGAGTTGCTAGCTCATAAAACTGAACTGGTATTAGAAAAACTGGAGCTAACATCATATATAAGATCTCTTAAATGCTTAAAGAATACATCTAAAGAATTAAGTTCCAAACAAATAACAATGTCATTAAAGATTTAAAAAAAACTCCATTAAAAAATAAACTAATCTCTGATATTGGAGACATTCTAGAAATCTTCAAAAATCATTATTCATCCTTAAATCCTAAAACAATAAATAGTGGAAAAGATTTATTATATAAATTTGATAAATCTTTAGTTAAAAATATATGTCACTAAAACCTATTTCTCTATAAGAAATAACTCAAAAAATTAAAATTATTAAAACTCATAAATATTCTAAAAACAATGGAATTATTCCTTAAATACATAAATTGCTTCCCAAAAATTATAAGAACTTTACATAGTTTATTTCTTGAGGTTCAAACCTCATTTCAAATACCACTATCATGGAAATACTCTCTAATTACTCCAATCGTAAAAGATGGTATGGATCCTCAGGAATGCTCTTTTTACAGACCAATTTTGCTTCTTAATGTAGATTATAAATTATTCATGTCCATATTAGCAGATAGAATGAAAGGGATTTTACTGGAAATAATTAGTTCAGACCAATCTGAATTCATTCATAAAAGATAAACTTCTGACAATATTAAAAAGTTAATTAACTTCAGTGATATAATGTGTACTAAAAAAATTTAACTGTTATTCATAACCTTAGATATTGAAAATGCTTTTGACTCAATTGATTGGAACTATATGAAGTATTACATTTATTTGATTTCCCATCACATTTCATTAAAATGTTATAAGCCATTTGTGACAATAATAAAGCACATGTGAAACTAGGTCCTTATACCTCAAATTTTATAAACATAAAAGGAACTAAACAAGGTTGTCCTCTTTTTCCCTTTACTTTTTAACTTAGCTATCAAGTTATTTGTAATTGTTATCAATTCAAATGCAAAAATTCACAGTATAGAGTTTAATCACAAATATAATTCTAAAATGATGTTATTTGAAAATGATATTCTATTAACAATAAAAAATTCTCCTGAAACATTAAAGGAACTTGCAAAAATAATAAGTAATTTTCAAAAAATGTCTAAGTTGTACTTTAATAACTCTAAATCAAAGTATTTCATTATAAATAAAAGTAACTCAACAAATATAGTTAATCGTGTGATAGGTAAGGAATCTACTAAATTTTTATATCTTGGAATTTATATTTTTAATAATATAAATATAACTTTGATAAAATAACTTGTTAAAATAATATAATTAATTCTTGGAATAATATGTATATCTTGTTTGAAGATGGACTACAAATTATCAAAATGACTTTATTTCCAAAAATATTATATATATATATATATATATATATATATATATATATAGATATATATATATATGTGTGTGTATGTGTGTGTGTGTGTGTGTGTGTGTGTGTGTGTGTGTGTGTGTGTGTGTGTGTGTGTGTGTGTGTGTGTGTGTGTGTGTACCTAATAAGAAACAAACAAAAAGAATAAATAAATTACTATTAAAGTTTCTTTGGTATCCTAACAAATCTAGATTGAATATAAATCATCATTTTAGATCTCAGTGCAATGGGAGATTACATTTTGCAAATATAGAAACTTATTCTAAGGCAGTACTTAAAAGTTGATCCTTAATTGGTTAGGGAATAATTATAAATTTAATTGGAAAATGTTGCACTCTCACTTATTCAATGCTAAAATATTACATTTATTGGAATCAATAAACTTTAATTTATATACTCCCTTTCGGTTTCACATTTGTAAATATTTCAGTGACTTTCATATTCTCCAACCATATATCGACTCAATATTAAAATATTTAAGAAAATATCATTCTCAAATGTGAAATATAGTTTTTGCTTTGAGTCTCTTATTCCATTTTATTTTGTATATATCTGTACAAATAACTTACCAATGCAAATTCTTAACTCGTGGAAAAATCAAAGTTTTTATTATGATTTTCAATGCATTGAAGAGATACAGTCAAGACAACAGATTTTTTTGGGAGTTTAGTTTTAACAATAAAGATATAATTTATCTACAACTAATTTTAACTTCAATCCAAAATCAAGTCTCCCCTTCAGTCTTTGCAAGTGGTATAGAGATACCAGACGGGATACAGATTTTAAGTGAAATTGTTTACAATTCTAGAGTATTTGACAATTTAATTTTTAAATTACGCTTGATAATAGTCAGAGATGATTCCAATTTAAATGCGAAAATTTGGAATGTCTTTTCAAAAGAACATCTTGTAGTTTTTTTTTCTTAATAAAGTAAAACATAACTTCTTTCCTCTATAAAAAATTCTTCTTGGACAATCTATCAGAGGATCCTTACTGGGAATTTTTGATTAAAACATTTATAACTCATGAAAGATTTGCAAAAATGAAAAAGGAAACTAATATTGAATGTTGGAGATGTAAAATCCATTTAAAGGCTAACTGGTCACATATTTTTTATGATTGTAGCATGGTATGCCATTTTTGGTCAAAGGTTCGAGGATTTTTTTAAGACTTTGTGGAGTGATACTTTCATTTTACAGAAATAAATTATATTATTCAATATTCTAGACAAAAATATAAAAAAGGCTATTCATATCTAATTTGGACAATAGTTGTAGTGACTAGAAAAAGTGTAACAAGGAACTGGAAGACTCCACCTGAAACAAAACGTGAAGACTTCCTACTTCTGTAAAAAGACACACCAATCAAAGAAACTGCAATACAGGAGAGAAGAACATACCCCACAAACTAAAGGACAACCCTTAGATGAAGGTTATGCCCATTACAGACTCACTTTCTTCATTTAGTTGAATTATGTTATTAATTTCTAGATCTGTAATTTTGTCTTGAATTATTTCATAATTTTGATTTCAGGTCTCTTTATACATACTGTATATAGTTTCATTCCATTTTTTTCGCTCTATAAGTTTTATTTAATTATGCATTATATTAATATTTCACTATATTAACCTCTGTTACTACTTTAAAAAAATCTCAATAAAATACTTTAAGAAAAAATATAATATTCCATTTTGATATGTCATGTTCAGGCTACTTTGACTTCCGTAAAAGGAAAGTGTCCTTCAGAGCCTCATTCATGCCCCAAACAGTCCTACAAATAGAAATAAAAATTTGCAACACAAACATAAATTTCATCTTGTTGGCTATGTGTTAACATACAGCAGTGAATGGGACACTTTCTCTTGACTTCTACTCACCTTCGGTTCTGGATAATGGCAGTTGTTTTAGGGGATGAGAAGGGAAGGAGTACACCTTCTTACCAAAACATTGATCTGCACTTTACCTGGAGATGATGGACAAGTGCTACTCTTTCTGAAGTGCACACTCACTTGAAAACAAAGAATGCAGGCAATAGTTTCAATGGTGCAACTGTCCTGGACTACACCATGCTTAATAAATAAATAAATTAATTAATAAATTAATTAATAAATAAATAAATAAATAAAAACAAAAATATTACAATGGTCCCTGTGCACTTTCATCTTAGATGCCTTGACCTGGATGATGCCTGTCCATTTTCCAGAAAACATATATAATGTCTGGCCCATCTGGTGATACCTGCTTTCATAATCTCACTTTCCTAATTTTTACTACCTCATCCTATATCACTGATATTGGGATGAATCATCTAAGACATCCCAGTCACTCACTCACGTGAAATGCTTTACTCTTCAGTGCTGATTGGTCTAGTGATGCTGCCTTCTCCTCTCTTTTGACCCTGGCTGCTTCTTAGGAACCTATGTTCATTATCGTCCCAGCACACAGTCTAGAAATTCTGACCCTGTGCCTTCTGTTTCACAGTCCTTACGTCCTCACTCAACTGCATGATAGGACTGCTGATTTTGTCGTGTGTGGTTCTGGGCAGCATTTTCATGAGGCTTTTCTAGCTCAATTAATTCTTACATTATCTGTTGTCTCACCCCCCCCCTCAATTTGCATTGATAAAGCTCTGAGCTTTAAACCCTTTCGGTTACAATTAGAGCTTCAAAATACATTACTTTTACTAATGTCCCTTTCTGGCTCATGTTCTGTATTAAAGAGTTGAAATGCATATAACACACAATGACCACTGGCTAAACAATTCTCCATTAGTTACTGTCTTCTTGACAGCCAGACTTAACTCCCATGTTTTCTTAAAGAGTCACACTTTTGCTTTGTGAGAGTGACATTTCATAAGAAGCTTCCAGTGTTTGCTTAGATTTGTGTAGGGCTAGCCTCCTAGCTACATTCTAGCTGAATTCGGTTGTTCACAAACTTACACTCATCATTCTCTACTACATCTTCCAGGAGACCAATTCATTATAAAACTGTCTCTGTGAGGAATGGTCTCAAATCTCCCCCCCCCACCTTGAACTGCATCTCAATAAAGTCCATTTTTGAAGATCTGACATCAGAAATTTACTCTGCTTAGCTGGTCCTCATATATCTGGAGGTTAAGATCAGTGCTTGTGCTTTCCCCCTTTATGGCAGCTATCTTGAGTGAAAGAGCAACTAAGCCAAGTGACAGTATGACATATTAGCAGACAGAGTATCCATTTTACATTTTACTTATTTACTTAGGTCTTTTCCATGTTCATTTAGTGGACTGTGTAGTTTGTAACCCCACTTTAATGCATACCTCTCATCTGACCCATATTTCTCCTCATATTTTTACCCTGTCCACTATATATCTTTTGATTTTCTGGTAAATCATTGAGGATTACAAACAGTCAGTAATTTAGAGTTTCATCCTTCTTATTGCTCATATCAAAATTTTGAGGCAAAAATCTGGCCATTCTGCAAAAATCTGGAGAGGTGAGAGGTATGTTTGAGACAGTGACAGCCTAGAGGATAAATAAAACACAATAATTAAAATATTTATAAAAGATACAAAATAAAGGAAATAATGCATGAGAACTAGGAGCAAGTAACAGGAAAACATGTTGCAAATAATACTCATAAATATGCACCAAAAAGTGTCAGACATATATCTGAAGATGGTCTGCACTAGCAAAAACAATGTTAAAAATCAAGAGAATTGAACATACTAGCAGATGTCTGGATACTTGGTTTAGATAGATGTTCCTACCTGAAACAGTGAACATATGCAAGTTAAACGTACATTGAAAGTACAAATACGTGCACCCGAAATAAACCACTGTCTAAAGGCACAACCAGAAGTACATGGGAATGAAACAATGCCAGACCTTCAAACCCTTAACAGCACTGAAAAAAAAACAAGAACAATTTCACAGTAACCAACAGCCAACGGACATAGTCACTGACATAATGGGAAAAGGCTGACAACTACATGATATTCAGCAAAGAGTACAAATCTATACTTATGAGGAAGACAAAATGTTGCTACATACTGCCTTCATAAATAGAAAATATCAAAGTTCCCAGGTGGCACAGCAAAAATCTGCTATGGCTACAGGAAAAATGTGGAACACTGGAGACAAATGAGCAGTAACTAACAACACTTGGGTTGCACCGACTATATATGTCTATAGTTCTTATCTACAAATTTCATCAGATCTGTATGAAGGCTAACAATGGTCTTGCACCAACATTCCTTATAATGCTGGTAGGTATGCAAAGCTGCCTTGTAATTTTAGCATTGCTAGCAGCTTTATTTCTTTGAACCTCATGAGTTATTTGAGCACATGACTGTAGTAGAGCATTTCCATAAATAAACTACATTCTAAAATGACAGAAACACTGTTTTAACCACGACAAAGCATAATAACAAAACAAACAAATATATATTTCTATGGCTTTCTTTAGGGGATGGAAGGAGGGCAGCATTATTGTTACAATTGTTAAAACAAGACAAATTCAACCAACTAAATGAAAAAGTAGTTCCCATGCCAGGTAATCCAAACTCCCAAACAAATTTAGTGTTAGTGTTTTCATTCGCCAAATAGAAATGAACTTCTTCAGACAACTCTACACATTCATTCATTAATTTAAATAACCACATTAATTGATAATTAATGACTTTTAAAATTCCTTAAAGTGGCATACAATGCTTAAAACACGTTAACATACATTACTACCTAACTGAATAAAGCACTAAACATCCAGCGATGTCGAGACTCATATCAATCATGACTGATGTATGAAAAGTGAAAAATAAAAAATGAAAACTGAAAGAAATCCAAAATAGTTAAAACGCATACCAATTAAAAAATCATATATATATATATATATATATATATATATATATCTATATATATATATATATAAATGTATGCACATATTTACAGATGCATATGCACATGTATACATATTGTATGTATGTCATAAAAAGTAAATTAAACACGTCCATATAGAAAAGGAAAAACTCAGATACATATATAAACCTCACTGTACTACCTTTCCAGGGCTTTCATTTTCAAAACACACTTTATTGAACAGTATTCATTTACTCCTGGGTTGATAAGTGCTTTAGTTCTTAATTGCCATAGTAATTCGTGTTGTTCAAGTATCATCTCCCATGGTCCACCTCCAATGTTTTTCAGTACTTGTTCAATAATGGTGTATTTAAAACTATGAGTGTGATACTCCTCTATATGCCTTGCCAAAGCATTGGTTTTATGATGCTTACCAATATGATATTGGTGCTCATAAATTCTTTGCTTGAAATGCCGCTCAGTCTTCCCCACATAGAAGCCCTCACAGTTTTGGCACCTAGCAAGGTAAATCACACCTGATGTCTCACAATTAAACGTGCCTTTTATTGTGTATGTATTGCCATGTAACTGGAACTTTCTTCTAACATCAATGAATTTACAGTGATGACACCTTCCACACTTGGTCATCCCTTTATAAATTGATTTTACTGGAAGGGAGTTTTCAAGCATATTTTTTGAGATTACTACCCCTTTTAAATGTAATATGAGGTCTTTTACCTAACACATTACAAATAGAACTGTTTTCAGAAATGAAAACCCAATTTTGTAGAATGATGTCTGTCAAACTATTGGCACCCATAGAAAAAGGGGTTCAAAAATTAGTTACAAAACCTCCTGTATTGTCTAAATTATTATTAGTGTTGTTTGATTTTGCCTCTTGTGTGCTCAAATTAAGTGAATGGTTAACAATCTCACTTTTCCAAAGGATAGGTTTAAAATGCCCAGAGCATCTCTTACAGCTCACTTCAATGATTAACTCATCAATCAATTTTTCAGGGTAAACCCTCCTTGTCTTTTAAACGTAAGCATTCCTCAAAGTAGAGGAAACCCACATGAACACAGGGAGGACATGCAGACTCCACACAGAAGGCACGAACCAGAAACCCTCTTGCTGTGAGGCGACAAAGGTATCACAGCACCACTGCATTGCCCATTACAGCATGATTTTGTTGCCCACCCTGCCCTCCATGGTTATTGTGTGTTATGGTAGTCTCAGGTGGGAGAGGTGCATGGGCGGAGAAGAGGGACATTCTTGCCTTTCTTCTGTTTCTCCTCTCATGTACACATTTGGAGGAAGGAAGCCTAGAGTGGTGGAAGTGAGTGGCTGAACGCTGCTTGCACTGGGTGGTTTTGGATGGAAATGAGGTTTGGGATGAAGGTGAGTAGTTGAACGCTGCCTGAAATGTAGGAATAAGTGAGCGAGTGGAGGACGCTGCTTATTCAGCAAGGGTGAGCGGTGCTATGATGCCCTTATGGATGATCATATGATATCTGATGATGTGCAAGGAAAGGAATTCATGATGAATAACGTTATGATGCATTTGTTTTACTATATTTGAATCAATAAAGTTCTGTTTCATTATTAAAGTGGAACGTGACAAATCGATTTCCTCTAAATATTTTATTTTATTTCGCTATATGAATATTTGGATGCACTATACAATCTCGAAGTACTGAAATGTCGAATTTCAGTATTTCGAGACTGAATAGTCGAAAACCCACATACACGAAAACCCACAATCAGGAATACCACAACCATGACCATTCACACACACACACACACACACACACACACACACACACACACACCTACCTAACTAAGCAAACATAACAACACACAGAAACACACCTAACCTACCTATAAGCAGGGGGGCAAGACCCCCTGCAGCCCCACACCCTATTACTTATATATTCTACCTCTGAGGTCGCACTAAACACACAAAAATACCACCACACACACACTCACACACACTAAAATCCCTACCCAATATCCTCAAACACAACACTTACATGAAACCCCAGATAAATCCACAAACCGCACCACACATAACAAATGTGACACCATGATAGCGGCGGATTCGACACTTCTGCATTCGGCATAGCGTAGTTTCAAGAAACTGCACTTTCCACTATTCGGTCTCAACATACTGAAATTCGAGATTTCAGTACATCGAGATTGTCTAGTGTATCCGAATATTTATAGCAGTATACCATAACACAGGTTCATAGGGAGATACTAGGCATGCAGTCCAGGAGACCATTAAAGAGTCTAACCCAAATTCCCAATTGCCAAAAGCACCATCTAGTTAAGTGACTTGCTCAAGGTTATACAGTAGGCAAATGAAGGTAGAAGGTGGAAAGATTCAAACCTTAAAACCTTGGAACAGGAAGCAGATTAACGAGTCAGAGTCTCCATCCTTTGTGCTAACTGCCAGACATATCAATAGTACATGCGTACCAAAAACAAGCTTAAAGCTAATTTGACCCCAGTTACACAACTTCAATCATCACTCAGTTAAATGTTTTGCAATTGTGATGCACACAAATATTAAACAGTGTCTAGCCTGCATTTGGAATTACAGTCACACTACTGTATCTCCTCTTATAATGCAATGCACAGCTGAGTCAAATCCTAATAGATTTAGAAGTGAATGTGGTGTAGGGGATAGTAAAGTCTTTAAAACTACAGAATTAGGGAATAGTACTAGTATTCCTTATTCCTCATCTTCAAAAAACAAACTTTGAAACAGGACACTGTGTAGCAAAGGGACCTCTTGAATTAGCATCTTTTCTGCAATTATACACATATCCCTGCCTTCTCCACTGTATGCTATTCACCATACAATATGCACATAATATATGCACAAAATAATGAAAAAGAAATGGCATTTACATTTCTTGTTACACAACAACTTCCTGTAATTTATCAACTCAAATGCCCTGGATCAGCTGGTAAACCCCCCTACCAGAGGCCATAACATATTGGACCTGGTCATCACCAACATGGGCTACAGGTGCTCCGTACCAGAGGTCAACCCGTCACTGGTTAGATCAGACCATAAACTAATCACCCTGGATGTCCACACCCCACCACCACCCCCAACCAAGGAAACCACAGTGAAAAACTTTTCTAAAGCAAACTTCACCTTACTTAAGTCAGAGGTGGTAAGTTTCACAGCCCCCACGCGAAAGGAGAACACTGCCCAAGATGCAGAATCCTTTACAATTGCATTCTATGAACACCTACAACGATGCATGGATCGTGCCATCCCTAGCAAAACCAAGACTCACTCCCCAAAGAGAAGGAAACCAGTCTGGTGGATCCCTGCCATAAACAGGTTATACAACAAAAGGAAGAAACTAGTTCAGAAAAACTGCAAATCCCAAGAAGGAAAGACATCCCTGATCAGTATCAGTAAGAAACTAAGGTCCTTCATAAAATCATCCAAGGCTAACTTCGAAAGAAAAATAGCCAAGGACTCGAAAGATAACCACAAAGCCTTCTTTAGCTTTGTCAAAAATCTAAGTGGCAACTCGCAGATATGCTCTGAGATAAATATCGCAAAATATACTGAACCTACTGATATTGCCAACATACTGGCAGATAGAGTCAGTGCAAACTTCACCTCCCTCTCACCTTCAAAAGGGCCCACAACAATACCGGAAAAGTGTAGTGTCCCGGAAATCACAGAAGCACAGGTGAAAACAGCCCTTTCAAAAGCCAAAAACACAGCATCAATGGGGCCAGATGGTGTCCCAGGCTGTGTCTTGCACGAACTACAGAACGAACTAACTCCCCACCTAAACATGCTGTTCAACCTCAGCCTCTCCACAGGCTACGTGCCCACAGAATGGCACACAGCAATGGTTATTCCGCTCCACAAAGGAGGAGCCACAACTGACCCTGTTAACTATCGCCCCATAAGCTTGACTAGCCTGGTCTGCATGGCTATGGAGCACATCATCATGGAACTCATTAACAAAGACATTGGGAACCTCCAAACACCTGACCTGACCCAGTTCTGCTTTGTTAAGGGCAGATCATGCCTACTAAACCTGGTTGACTTCTTCGAGACAGTTACCAAGACCATAGACGAGGGAAAGGTGGTTCACACAGCCTACCTTGATCTCGCCAAGGCGTTCGACACCATTCCTCACTCGGGTATTATAGAAAAACTCACCAGCATGAACATAAACCCCTACGTCACAAGATGGGTTGCCAACTGGCTTAGAGACAGAACTCACACAGTAAGAATAGCGGGCTCCAGGTCTGACTCTAAACCAGTCACAAGTGGTGTCCGTCAAGGCTCAGTTCTGGGACCCCTACTGTTCGACATATATTTCTCAGAAGTAAAGGCAAACACAGGAGGACTATGGCTAACCAAATTCGCCGATTACTGCAAACTGGGAGCCATAATTGACTCTCCGGCTGACACGGACATCCTCCAAAAAGGCCTTACTGAGACAGACACCTGGTGTCAAAGTCATGGCCTCAAGCTAAATGCCAAAAAATGCATAGTCATCCCATTTAGGAAAAACAAAACACCCACGAATTACAACATAGGCGGCAGCCCCCTTAATACAGAAGAGGTAATAAGAGATCTGGGGACCCAGGTAGATAGTAATCTCTCCTTTGACAATCATATTGCCAAAGTAGTTAGGAAATCCTTCCATGTGGCCCATCTAATTACTAAGGGGTTCGCAACTAGAAATAAAGAGGTTATATTGCCCCTCTACTCGTCACTCATCAGACCCATCATAGAGTACAATGCCCCATTTGGGATGTACCTCACAAGACACTTCCAACAGCTTGAAAGACCACAAAAGCACCTCACCAAGAGGATTACTGGCCTCAAACATATGTCCTATGCAGTCCGACTGAAAAAACTCCGGCTGCACTCAGTGGCATATCGCTTACTCAGAGGTGATCTCTGCCTGACTTACAAAGCCATGTCCAACTCAGAATTGATGGACATGCTCCACCTAAAGAAATCCAAGTCACTGCGAGCTATGCGCTCTAGTGAGCAAAACCTCACCACAACAATAAATAGAACATGCTGGAGGGATAGATTCCTGTCACAGAGACTCCCCATGCTTTGGAACAAAATTCCTAACTACATTAGGCAGAGCCCCTCACTAACATTCTTCAAGAGAAGCCTTGACGAGTGGATGGGTAACAGAAAGTAGACCCCTGGGATCACTTCATTGGCTGTGCTTGACAGAGGCTCAGTTAATTAATCAATGGGGCGGCGAAAGCCCACACACTCTGGCTAGGCTTATAAATGCTCTTGGGTAGATAGCCTAGTACCTACCTATGAACCTATGAACATCATCATCCCTCAAACCAAAATTAACACAATCTAAAGCATAAAACAATAACATGCAGAAACAACAATGTATTTTAGGTTATAAAATTGACCAACCCGTTTTTGAGTGAGTTTGGAAAAAGGGGTCTAACGTCCATACCTATGAAAATAATTAGTTTAACACATTCTGTATGTGGCACTGAAAGATAATACAAGGAATTTAAATGCATGGTTTATAATAGGCAGACTGATTTCAAAGATGATATTTCAAATGTTTTTTAAACCTAGTTCATTTATATTTAAGTGGCACCCCTTTGTTTTAGCCTTTGAGAGGTATTGTGAGCAGCATATAAGAGACCTATTAAAGCAACATTTAAAAAAGAAATAATATAAAATTTGACTAAGGAAAAGAGGGGTGCTTTAGTACAAGTGCACTTGGATAAAACTCTGAAGATTGCAAAGGGGATGCAACCATACACAGGCAACATTTTAAAAGATGATGATTATCAAGTTGTTATTAATTTTAAAATACAACATGCATTACATTTCATTTATAATACATTATTTGAGATGTTTACGGAAGGTTTGCTTTCCAGTCAAATTTTTGAATATTTTAACATAACCAATCCCAGGTTAACATGTATGTTTGGTTTGTGAACGGTTTATATAGATCTTGAGAATTTGTCTCTGAGACCTATTATTTCTTCCTCTAGAGGAAATAATGAAACTATTTCTATTTATACAGCGAATCTAATTAAGGAGACTTTTTGAGAAATCTAAGAGAATGCTTGCACTTAATTGAAAAAATAAATAATGTGGTTTATCATGGTTTATCAATATTGTTTATTGGTGAGTGCAGATTTTAAGTCTCTGAATTCCGTTACTAACTACCAAGTTAGCATGGAGTGATTTGGGATTCAACTGTTAAGAACTGGTAACTTTTCAGTGTCAAAATAAGGTTGTTAGTGACCATGATGAAATTGTTTCTAACAAATAGTTAGTTTGTGTTTTGGAATACAAAGCTCAAAAAACTGGCTGTGGCCTACAGTTTCATAAATTAGGTGATGAGCTATTTTAAAGAAATTTTATATATATATATATATATATATATATATATATATATAGATATAGATATAGATATATATATATATATAATGTTTAATAAAGCATTACATATTATACTCCTTTCGGAGATTATATTTTATTTTTTATGGCAAGGGTTCAAAGCTGTACCTGTTTCTTTTGTGAGTTACTGGGAGTCTAGTACTGAAATCTTGTCTTTTTTTTTGTATGAATGTGACTTTTTATGGGAAGGATCCAAAAATGTACCTGTTTCTTCTGCGAATTACTGGGAGTCTATAACTGAATTGCTGGGGGTTTTTTGCAGGAGTGTGACTTTTATTCCATTAACTATTTGGATATATTAATACGCGAGATGTAGGACAAACCACATACAAAAGTTACAGAAGAGTATCAGTAATGCATTACTAGATTTTAAAAATATGCTTCCTAAACATTCAAAGGAGAATATTGTTCACTGTCAGTTTCTTTGGGCCAGTGGACATACAATGAATGACCACAATTTTTCTTCAGTTGAGGCCAAAATTAAGGAGAAAAATTCTCAGGTGAGATGAACTGATAGATGAGGCTTTTGGTACTGTGTACAATTAAATGTGTAATTTGTATGACTGGCCAATAGATGGCAGTCATACTACATTTGTGAAAAGGGCTAAAGCTATAATTCTTCATGTGCTTGATTCCTGTAGGATTAAAAGTATTGTATTTGATATCAGGAAACTTTTCGGAGATTTTACTGATATATTAAGAGAAAAAATAAGTTTCATTAATAAAAGGAGTATTAATATAGCTTCACATTTTATTAGGGGAAGACAGAATCAGAGCCAATTCATGGCCAAATGGTGCCTTAGGCAAGAAAATGTTGCCCCCTCGCCCTCCAAACCAATATGTCACTACTTGGCTATTTTTTCCAATTTACCATAAAACACTGTTCAAACCTTTATACTGATCACAGAAACTTGAATTTAATTTAAAACTTTTATTACAAGTTTTACACCAAATACACAGTGAGCAATTTTCTTTTTCTCCTCAGGTAGACTGCAAATGCTGGAGGTGTGATAAGGAAGAAAGAGATAACTGGGAACATTTTTTGGCAGTATAATGAGTTGGTAGACTAAAAATTCCCTGCACACTACTGTGTCAGAAATACTGGAGAAGCAAATCGGCGTAACTGAGGAAATTATTTTTTTGAGATGTGATATAGAATCAGAATTGCCTATACATAGTAAGGCCTTGTTGAGTTTAATTCTGGTGGCTGCCAAAAAAAAAAAAAAAGCAATTACAGAAAATGGAAATCAAAGTCTAAACCAACCGCACTAGATGAAGTGAATATAGCAACAGACAAAAGAACTGAAAAATGTGATCTTTGGGAAAGGGTTGGTGCATAGAAAGCAGTAAGTATGGGAACAATATATGCAGAATAATGTTTTAAAAGAGGAATGAGGTTTGAGGAAAAGCAGGAACTGAATCCATCCAGCCACAATCCCTTTTTCCAATTTTTGCATATCGGATTGGGGTGTCAACAGAGACAATCATGTAGAGCCAAGGTTTAACCACCAGGTGGCCTAGCCCTGCCACAGAAGTTCTTCCGCACCACACAATTGCTCACACATTCATAGTTATGGCCAGTTTAGAGTGTCCAATCCACTTACAGCATGTCTTTGGAATGCAGGAGGAAACTAGAGCACCTAGGGACAACCCACAGAAACCTTCTTAGAGGACATGCAGACTCTACAGAGAAAGCACCCAAGACGAGAATTGAACCAGGGAACCCCTTGCTGTTAGGTGACAATGGTATCTGCTGTGGACTGTGCAGCCCACAAGAATTGAATGAGCAATGTAATGTTCAACTGACAATGATTTTAAAGAAGATCATATGTGATGTATAATGTTTGAAATTGAGAATTTGTCAATATAGTCTATAGTCTATATAAGTGTATGACTGCCCATGCCATAAGTGGTAATTCAATAAAGATGTTTCTTGTTAACAACAACAAAAAAAAAAAAAAAATAGAACATAAATTCTTACATTGCAAAGAGACTTACTGTGAGCAGCAGTAAACTTCATTTTCCTTGAAACTCACATTTCTTTAAAGTGCATCTGGCAATCGACTGAATTCTAACAGACATACTATGATTCACAGTCAAGTGGTATGCAGTGATGCACTTATGTAACTCTCTGTAATTTCAATGATTCACTAGAAACATACATCTCAAATGTACCTCAGGAATGTTTCTTGTTTTAAGTCTTAAAAAGTTCATGTTAATCACTGGTCCATGCTGAAAGATTCTATCATAGATTTAGTGTAAAGAATTCAACTATTTCCCATGGTAAATATAAAAACAGCTTTTCTGTAAGTATAAATTAAAAGATTTTAACCATCTTGTGAGCTTCCTTGTTAAGTTATTAATAAGCTGTTACTGAGTGTTCTACATTTGTGTCTATATTACATAATCGAACTTTTAAAAGTTTGAACGTCATATGGTTTACACCATATGATCGAACTTTTAAAAGTTTGAAAATGTAATAAAAAAAATAAACCAAAGAAAAAACCTACCTGAGTGGTTTAAGCAGGGGGGCTAGCCTCCCTTCAGCCCCCACACCCACCGCTCTTTAAATATACCAACTCCAAGATCGCACTACAGTGTAGAAAAGGTAAATCTTGCCATTCCACATTGTACGGAGATCTCCGTTGAAACATTCAAACTTTTAAAAGTTTGATCATATGGTGTTGACCATACGATTTTCGCATTTTTAAGAGTTCGACAACATGATATATACCCCTACATTTTCCCATATAGTCTGCATTTCTGAGATGAAATGGAAGGTTAAGATCTAGAACTAGAAAATTGAACATTATAAGTATATAGGGCAAAAATGAGGTAAAATCACACATGATGTTTTCAAAACAATTCTCTCTCGCTCTTTTGGCTTTTCCAGGTTAGGGGTCTCCACAGCGGATCACCTTGTCCGCTCATGATTGGCAGTGGAGTTTTTACGGTGTCAAGTTGCCAGCCTGGCACCCAACCTTCCACAGAAGGCACACACACACACGCACTCACTCCTAGGGCCAATTTTAGCGTGTCCAATCCACTTGCAGCATGTCTTTGATGTTTTCAAAACAATAAGAAATAAAAAAACTAATATCTGACATTATTAATTGACTGACTGTAACCCTCAGTGCATGGCTCTCAATGAGAATAAGGGACAAAACCAAAAATCATGAAGGACAGTAACCTGAAATAGGGACAATACTGCTCTTATACAACAAAAGTGCTGCTAGAATGCACGTTTTGCATTAGCACATATTTTCTGAAGAATAAGGAATCTGAAATTCAAATGTCTGTCATTATTTTAGCGAGTGCAGTCTTCAACAAAAGATCAGAAAACTGCTAATTTTACTAGGAACAGACCACAACAGAGCATAGGCAAAATTCAGGATGTTCTGCAAAATGAAGGTCATTCAGGAGTTATCTCAGTGATTTATCAGAAAATCAGAAATTTCAGGAGTGAAAATACAAGTCAAAATATGAGGCAAAAAGCAAAGAAAGTCTGCAACAACTTTGAAAAAGCTCTGTCTGGCATTACATGGACCAGTCTTAAGTAGCTTACCAGAAATCAGTCATTCACAATATCACATCAAAAATATAAGACAAACAAACAAGTATGAAACTCTCTAACGGCATTGCTGACTGGACTGCTAATCCACGGTGACTTCTTTACCAGCATCTGAGAAGACAGTCAAACAGATAGACAGCAATACACACACAAAAACTATTAAAGCATTTCAACTACTACTGAAAAATTCAATCTGGTGGCAGCCTAGATTCCTTGGCCCCTAGCCAGCACTGGTAATGGCACATGTTGAATGAACATGCTGGCCAGGTGAGAAGTTCCTGTAAGAAACTTATAAAAAATAAATCTTAAGACTGGTTGGACTGCTATGCTTACTACTGAAGGGATAACACTACCCTAGCAGTTAATATTCTGAGAGCTCCCTCATTCCCTATTCATCTATACTTCACAATCTGCAGGACAGGACAGATGCAAGTACAACTCTAAACTCCACCCGTCCCACAACCCTCACTTATTAAAAGTTTTAATCAGATCTGGAGGCAGATGTGCTACCGTTGAGCCACAAGGTCTGTGTTTAGGACATCTTGGTTTGTCTGCTGGTCCAGGGCAGCATGTCCCACAGTAAGCAGCAGCATCTCTGGCTGTATCAGAAATGTTTTACTCACTTGACTTTACTTGTTTGACGCTGAGGAGTATCTGGCACATATTATGTTTCTGGCATTGTTCTATCTGATCCTGACTGAGCCTGCTCATCTGTCCCACTAGCAAGTATGTCAGGGGAGGGGGTATCATCCAGCTCAACAGAATGGAGGTTCGGAGGGAAAAGAGATTGCAGTTGAAGATTTAGAAGCACTGCAAATGCAGATATGGTAGTAAATGTGTTGTTTAAAGCAATGGAAAAAAAATCCTCACTCACCAACATAAATGGAAAGAAGTCAGAAGGCTGTCATAGCCATGTAAATTGAGAGGTGATCAGTCATGAATCAAGACTTAAGAATGTTAATTTATGGGGGAAGATTGGGAGTAATGGAGAAAACTGGACAGGGGCAGGATTTTTTTGAGCTGTACTGAGTATACAGTCACTCCATGATTTTTATGCCCCCCCCCCCCCATCTCTTCCCCTAGGCATCATTGTAGGGAGGCTAGTGTTGGAATTGGCTCTGAAATGAATGAATAAGAATGGCTATAAGAAAAAAATGACACTTCCTAATTTATAACTGTAATTATTCTAAGTATGTTTGTGATGGGATGTCTATTTTTTATAGTATAATCAAATCAGTTCTCTTAGTTTTTCTTTTACAACTTTTTCATAGTTTCTATTTATCAACGCTCTGAATGTGATACTCTAGAAAGTCAATGCTCTGGATGTAATACTACAAAAGTAAATCTAGAATGCAAAAAAGCAGAATTTCTGAATATGTATATTTGATTTGAAAAGATAAGAATAATGATCTCTAAAAATATCAAAAGCAAAGCCCCACTTGCAAGAGATTTTATTTAATACATTAGATTATGTTGATTTTAGTTTAATGGGTGATGATTTCAAAACAGCACTTTTCATAAAAACAAAACATGATGGCACTTGTTACTAACAGCTTTTGAACCCCTTGTCTTTATAATGTTATTAATTATAAATGTCGAGATATTTGAAACATTAATTTCACAGTATGTTTAAATGGTTAATACATACTCATGATAAGAAACATTTTATATTTAATTGGTACTTGTGAATGTTTCTGTTAAATCTGATGAAGTCTCAATGTTCTGTAAAAAGGAAAGTGGTTATTCTTCTTTAATAAAATATTCAGCCATCGTTGGTGTTTTCAGATCCATGTTTCTTTTATAAACTATTTAAATATATTCATCCCAACTGTGTAATTATGGTACTGACTTGTAACCTGACTGTTCCAAGTCAGTCTTTCCTAGTAAACACATGTTAAATAAAGTAAACATTCAAGGATACAACATTTTTAGGTGTTGAACTTTGCTACATGGCATATAAAATGATTATTTGTAAAAATATGTCTGAAGTATACCATGCCAGTGTAAATAAATGTGGACTACTTTAATGTAAACAATTCTGTGAACAATGATTAACTACTGTAATTGAAATGATGTTAAAACATCTGACTGCAAACAACTCTGTAAATGCTGCCTGCTTTGAATCCTAGTCGTAACTTGAAAGTGTACATAGATTATTCTAATTACCCAGTAAACAAAACAAGACAGACAGATAAGTACATAAATAAGAAACTCTTCACCTGTCAATCAATATTGTCAAACACCAACAATTATTGTTCATGCACCCTGCATACTCTTCATGCAACATCTCACAACCAAAGCCAAATCACTAAAAAATGACTAACAGTTAATATAGACTCATATATGCATCTCTCGAATAAATTTATCAAAATACCCACACCCAAACCCATACACTATTACAATGTTATTTGGTATCACACACTCACAACTTCAGTTGAGGTTATTGACGCATTTGCTTCCAGGTCAGTAAAGTCTGAAAACACTTCTGGTCCCAACCTCTCATCTAACAAATGCCACTTCCTCTTTCACTGTGGGCATACACTCCCTCACCCTGGTCCACCACTACACAGTAGCACTCTAACAGCCATGCAATAATTTCTGTAGCACACCCCATGATATAAAACTAGCAGATATTAACATTAACATTATCTGCAACAAACTATCTTTATGTTCATAAGTTTAGAAGAGGTGTTCAACCCCATAGGCCATCAAGAAATACTTAATACCTAGAGACTAGGATCATAGGCTAAATTACTACCCAATTGTCCACAGGTTTCTTAAATATACATGCCAGTTCTGATCTGCATATCATTTTAGGTAATTTACTCAGCTTTATGGATACATGCTTAGTTAAAGAAAAAAACTTCTGACCCTAGTTTTATTTAAATGTAGATTGAATAGTAGATTACTGAATTTATCAGTTAAAGTACTAGAGTACATCTCCATCTCTAGGATTACATGTAATTGTTTGTTCGTAAGTTGCAAATTCATCTCTGGTTTAGCAACCATGTCCCTCATGGCTACGGGCAACAAGGAAATGTCCCAGCATATTGTTCTGTTTCTGAGTTACTCATATGAAAAATATAAGGCATACATACATAGTTAGGTAAGCCTAAGTTTCTTAAGACTGTCAAAGATCAATAGCCTCATAAGTACCTGTGAACCTCTGATGCTTAAATGCTGTATATGCAAATATAAATGTTTTCTCTGAAATATCTATATTGAAATGCAAATGTTTATGCCTATCCATATAACTTAAATAATAGCTTTTTATAAATTTCCTCTTGACATTCACTAAACTCTTTGACTTGTAGTATATTAAAAAATATATTATTACATTCTATAATCAGCAGAATGCTTATAAAGATAAGTCACAATTCCTAGTTGTTAAATTGTTCTGCTGCAAATTTCATCTGCTTACACACCAAAGGAAAACCATGAAGCCACAGTGATATCAAGACCCTTGAAATAGTTAAATTCAGTCAACATGTTATAATCTCGAGAAGGAGCCTGAGTTATGCAAGGCTACCCAAAATACATTGCCTTGTACTTTTTAGCACAAAAATGCAATCCAGAGGTGTCAGCCCATTTTTAAATGTTAGCTAAGTATGACTTGATTTTGTTGCTATCATTTGAAATTTTAAAGGTTAAACCAGTTTTGCAGTCATCTGAATATTTACTGAATCAGCAATGACCTCTTCTAAGCAGTGATGCAAACACCAGATTGAATAGGTGGGATCTGAACAATGAACACTGAGGTACCCTCTTTATGCAGGTTCAAGATCAGAAAGCATACCTTGTACAATTATTGATAAGTTGCCTGTAACTTAACCAATTCATTATGCAATATATTATATAGATGATGATGAGTGGGTCTCCAACTGTGATCTTGCTATTATGTGTTCGAGACATGGATGCAAAGAAATTCACTCCATAGAGAAGCTCAAGAGGTGAATCTAAGCATCCTTGTTGGCCACACATTATATAAGGTTACAATCAGAGAAGCAATCATAATTCTATGTAGTGCATGGAGCTTAGTTTGCTCCATGTACTACCAGTTACAGAAGAAAAAAAATTGCTAAATGTTTTGCTGGCTTTCAAAGCCGTAAAGCACTTAGTGAAAGACAACATGACACATCTTATGTTAGGGAAAGAAGGTCAGGGAAGATTACTGGCACAAGCAGCAGGCAGAAAGACGCCTCTTTTTAATTCTGGCACTGTCATTTGTTGGCTACTGCTGACCAATGTTACGGCCTAGCATGATATCTTATCTTATGAATGTAAGCAAGGGTGCATACCATCATTAAGATTGGGCCTTGCAGTACAGAACTGCATAACTGGTTTGTCTTTTTCATGCTATTAGAATGTAATCAGGAGTGCCTTATAAATCACTGAATGAGACGCTTGGGCCAAGTCCATAACTATAGTTCCTGATGTTTGCCTAGCTTCTGAGGCCACTGTAATCAATTCATAAAATTCTATCTAGTTAGTGAGTGCAGATCTTCCCCTGAAAAAAAAAAAACATCTTGATGTTTATTAACATTGCAAGTTCATGATGTACCTTATTCATTCAATCAATGATACATCTCTCAAAACATTTACCTTAAATTGGGTTTAAACTAATAGGTCTATAGTTCTTAACTTCTTTTCTTTCACCGCTCTTATGCATTGGGTACAGTGTGAAGTCTCTCATGATTTATGGACAATAACTTCAAAAGTAAATTGTCGAATATAATTAATAAAGTAGGACTTAATTCTGTAGCAATGTTAAAAAAGGAATCACTGGTGTATTATCTAAAACATTTGATTTGTTTTTGTTTGATCTTTATCAACTTCAGGACTAATTCCTGATCAATAGAAGGAAATCATTCTTTTAAGTGTGATAACAGGAAAAAGTCGATTTCAGCAATGATATGTAATTACATATGAATGAGAAGTAGATATTGCATTCATTGGAGATAATTTTTTGGATCTGATATAAGAGTCTCTGACTCACAAAGAGTTAATCAAGTGTTCAGATTTAGTTAAATTACTTATATATTTATAACACTATTTCTTGTTAGTGGTGTCAAATGTAAGTTTAGTGTCATATTTAGCATTTACTTTTTTAACCCGTATCTCAGGTCCTTAACAATTTTAACTTCCTTTGGTTAATCATCTTAGGAAGCTTTTATCTACAGATGAAAAAGTATGTACTTCTTTTTATACAATTTGATTAATGATGGATGCAACCAGAACATGAATTTAACATTTGAGGATGCACTAAGTTTCTCTAATGCTGTTACTTCCATACTCATTATCAGTAAATACTTCAAAGCAAAATAACAGAGCTCATTCCTCTAATCTGTACTGTAGTTTGACCAGTATGATTCATTCAAGCATTTTTTTAACCTCAGTGTAATCAATCAAGACAGTTATATTTATTAGCACCAGAAAAAGATGCATATGCAGATACAATGCCAAAGACAATGGCACTGTGATATGGAGAGCAAAGAGGTTCACAAATTTCAGCATTTGTAATGAAGCTCAAGTTGTAAGCTATGACAAATCCAAACTATTTTCACTTTGTTTATACCCATGGTTAAGTGATAGGGGTTATGAAATGATAGGCTATAAAGACATTCTTTAGAAAAAGTTATGTCAGTGCTAAGATTTTCCCTGTCAATTGTAGGATAGTTAAAGATTTGTCCAGTCAGTTATTGGATAGATATAATTTCAATTGTAGGATAGTTAAAGATTTGTCCAGTCAGTTATTGGATATATATAATTTCAATCCTAGGACAGGTTCATAGGTTCATAGGTTGGTACTAGGCTATCAGCCCTAGGGCCTATACAAGCCTAGCCATAACAATTCCCTGGCTATTTCTTCCCACATTATTTACTTTCCTGGACCCCTGTCTAGCAGGGCGACTGACGTGATCCCTGGGGTGAATTTCCTTTCTCCCATCCAGTCGTCAAGGTTCCTCTTGAAGAGGTCCAAAGAGGCACTCTGCTTGACATGTATGGGCAATCTATTCCAGAGTCTGGGGAGTCTCTGGGTCAGGAACCTATCCCTCTAGCATGTTTTGTTTATTGTGATGACAAGGTTTAGATCCCTGGAGCGTGTAGCTCTGAGGGATTGGGATTTCTTTAAGTGTAGCATGTCCAACAGCTCTGGGTTTGACATGGCCTTGTATGTTAAGCAGAGATCGCCTCTGAGTAGACGATATGTGACAGAGTATAGCTGGAGTTTTTTAAGGCGGTCAGCGTAGGGCATCTGCTTTAGGCCTGTGATTCTTTTAGTGAGGTATTTCTGAGGCCTTTCCAGTTGTTGCAGATGTCTTGAGAGGTACATACTGAAACGGGGCATTGTATTCTATAATGGGTCTAATGAGGGATGAGTACAGTGGGACAATGACCTCCTTTTTTTCTGGATGAAAAGCCCTTCATGATGAGGTGTGCCACATAGAAGGATTTCCTGACTGTTGTGGCAATGTGGTTATCGAAGGTGAGACCACTGTCCACCTGTGTCCCTAAGTCTCTTATCACACTTTCTGTGTTTAGTGTACTGCCACCTATATGGTAATTCATGGATACATGTTTTTCCCAAAGGGATAACAATACATTTCTTGGCATTGAGCTTGAGCCCATGGCTCTGGCACCAAGCATCTGTTTCTGTAAGGCCCTTTTGTAGAGTATCCACATCATTTGCGGATTCAATAATGGCTCCCAGTTTGCAGTCATCTGCAAACTTTGTTAGCCAGAGTCCCTTAGTGTTGACCTGTACTTCAGAGAAGTAGATGCCAAACAAGAGTGGCCCCAGGACTGAACCCTGAGGTACTCCACTTGTCACTTGTCTGGAGCTGGATTTGGAGTCGGCTACTTTTACAGTGTGGGTTCTATCAGTAAGCCATTTAGCAACCCATTGGGTTAAATAGTTAAATATTTGTCCAGTTAGTTATTGGATAGATATAATTTCAATTGTAGGATAGTTAAAGATTTGTCGAGTCAGTTATTGGATAGATATAATTTCAATTGTAGGATAGTTAAAGGTTTGTCCAGTCGGTTATTGGATAGATATAATTTCAATTGTAGTATAGTTAAAGATTTGTCCAGTCAGTTATTGGATAGATATAATTTCAATTGTAGGATAGTTAAAGATTTATCCAGTCAGTTAGTGGATAGATATAATTTTGATTGTAGGATAGTTAAAGATCTGTCCAGTCAGTTATTGGATAGATATAATTTCAATTGTAGGATAGTTAAAGATTTGTCCAGTCAGTTACTGGATAGATATACTTTCAATTGTAGGATAGTTAAAGATTTGTCCAGTCAGTTATTGGATAGATGTAATAAACCATCAGAAGTCTATATTTAATATGATGGATATTATCCAGGTTGAGTAAGCAAGCAGAATGTTTCACATAGTTTGCGACTGGCCTGCTGTAGCTTAGCATTAAATGTAAGTTCCAGTTCTTAGACATACCTGAATTTCAACAACAATACATGCTATGGTTTCATCCATTATAACTAGGTATGAGGATATTGTTTCAAGGATAATTAATATGAATCCCCCCTCTTGAGTTTTCTCTAAAATGCTCATATTTATAAAGCAAGGAAAAGAAAAAAACTTTTAAATTCTAGGACTCTACTACAGCACTTATTTTATAATCATAATCACCCAACTGTATCACACTGCAACGTTCTTTATATTTATTACCTAAGCTTTGGGCCTTGCAGTAGTTGCATTTTTGAAATTTTATCACCTCTTATGATTCTGTGAGTTGTTTTTCTTTCAGCTTTTCCCGGGTAGGGGTCGCCACAGCAGAACTCCGGTCCGCTAATGATTGGCAGTAGATTTTTTTATGGGTGCCGAGGTGCCAGCTCGATGCCCAACCTTCAACGAAGACACGCCCATTCTACGCATGTCTTTCGAATGCCACTCAACCATGAGGAGGACATGCAGACTCCACACAAAAGGCACTCCAGCCGAGAATCGAACAGGATAACCTCTTGCTGTGAGGCAACAACACTACCGCTGTACCACCGTGGCTTTTACCTCTTATGATTCTATGATTCTGTGAGTAAATTGCTTTTTTCTTATTTTCTAAAAAAGTTAATGTATTTAGACATTTTCCAGACATGGAATCAGCACTATAGAGGCTTAAGTGAAAATTATCCCTGGCCAACATAAAATAACTTGAATACAACCTTCCCAGTATATGATTAGCTTAATATTACAAACTGAACGCAGTTATTCCAACCATTTAGTAAACTTATGGGCTTTTGTATAGAAATAGTTATTCCAACATGAATATGAAGTGATTACACAGAAGACTTAGTTAGTCATGTTTGAATTGAGATATTCCACAATCTTTAGCAGTACCCTTTTCAAGTATTTTATTTGTGCTAAATATGAATCACTCATGCCCCATGTGTTATTACATATGTCTAAGTTTGTTTTCTCAGTATTAGTTTGTATAATAAATTTGGAATGTCAGTTACTTTCATACCAGGTGGAGAACAGATATTAAGTTTAAGTTTGTCCAGCTCATGTAACCTGCTTGTTACTAATTTTAGCAAAGTCATTTAAATTATTTATTTAATTGGTCCCTTTTGAACTCACTGTCATAAATTCGTATGTATCCATCTCATTTGTTTTAATCATATTATCTGTACTTAGCCATATCACTAATCTCAGATAGTATATCTATATGGCTGTTGTTAATCCTTGCATGGCCTTTCTACTCATTTTTCACCCCATTTTCTATCTCCAAATGGTCTTGCTTCTTTTCTTATTTTAGTTTGATATGAAAATTAATTTAAACTCTAAATTTTCAATACTACTGAGCTCAGTTTCGCTAACATCTGCCTTACTATTAATGCTGACAATATGATTAGCAATATCAATACTATTCCTTTTGCTAGACTATTAGATATTTGAATATTGTCATCATTATTAATCTGCAAGCACTGCTTTTGTCTGGATGATGATACAATGATTTCAGAGTTTAATACCTCAGTATGGTTGTTAACCTTCCCTTGATTTGTGTTTTTACTTAAATTTTTTTTCTACTTTGTGCTGCTTTTAATTTTCTTTTTTTTTAAGAATGTATATTTATTTTCCTGTTTCCTAGTTCTGACCTGTTCATTTGACCTTTCTATCATATTTAGACTAACTACTATTTTAGTATTTTTAAGCATGTCCTTTTCCTGCAGATAGAGAAGTACTTAATACTATGTTCTTTGTCATCTTGCCATGATATTGCAAACTCAGTTATAGTTTGAAAAGCAGTATTATAAGTTGCTAAGCATTTTAACTTCTAACATACATAACAACTCATGTAATTTACTACAGTTTGAACAAAAATTAATGGGCCATTGTTTTTTTTCCCCTGTATACATGGTACCCTGTGCATTCAAATAGAAATGTATTTTTAATAAGCTCATCCCATTCACAGGCTCAAGTCCATACAGTGTTTTAGGCAGCAAGAGGTTGTATTACTGAAATGCTATAAGAGCAATGTGTCAACCCTAGGGGACAGAAGGATAGTTAACACTGGGTAGTCATAAAACACAAAATCAGATAGCACAGTGCAATTTACAATCATAGTGGCAATTGTGTAAAAAGAAAACGTATAAAGACAATAATCAGAACACAAACAAATAAGCAGTGTCTTGTTTAAAAACAGCTAAACTGACAAAAACTACAAGTGTACATACATAGAATTACCTAAGCATTGCTGCAAATCTGGCTCTTCTGTTATACCTCTGCTATTTTGATTATCACAGAAAACTTAATAATATTCCAGCATGCTTTTCAGTGAAACACCATCACCAAGATTTGACATATTTATGCAGCAACAACAACAACAAAAGGGACCATTAGGCTTTTATCATTCATAAACTCTCTGTAAAGTGTTCTCTCCTGACAATACATCTCTCTTACTTCATATAAAGGCAACATATCCTCGTCTCAGAAGGTTTCCATCAAGTGCTTAACATCTGGTTGCTCATTTTAATTTGCACAAATATGTCTGCCTGATGCACTGTTACCCTACATTTCTGTTCACTTTTCAATGTAGTGATGTATGTGGACTGAAACAATACTATGATGTTTATGTTGAGATTGTAGCATCTCAAAAAACAGCACGATATTAGTATTTACTTTTTTTTTTAAATGACTATTCTCTCCAAGCTGGAATGACCTTGACATGTGAACAATAGAGTATGCAAGTTATGAATAATTTGACTGGGGCGTGTACACTGCAATAAACAAACACAAAAGACAAAAAAAGCCACTTTGCTTTCATTTAGTTTGGTCTTTATTTGCACAAAATGAAAACTATATATGGGTGTTTAGATGGCAAGTATACTCAAAACAGCTACTTTTGTGCAACTTTTGTGCAACAGATGCTATATAATATGTTAACATTGTTTGGGTTTTGAGGTATAATAAGGGAACCCTTTCTCCTTTCATGCAAATACATCAAAAAGAGTTAATCTGGCTTGTGTTTATATTACACCAAAATGACTTCATGATGTGACTGAAGGCTCACAGAATGGCTTAGATCCATGATCAAATCTGAATTGGTAGTGATAGAAACATTCAAAAGTCTTTAGAAGTTTTTCTTGGAACCATTTTCTCAATCACACAAGGTTTTGGAAAGGCACAAATAATCATGCTATTACTACAGTGTAAAAATGCCAAAGAAAACATACTTGAGTGGATTCTTGTATGTGCAGCTGACAATACCAAAACAGAGTGTATTATGTTGGATACTACCAGTGACTACCTTGGTGTTACTACCATACTCAGAAGATGTGTTAGCAGCCCTATTGCAGAAAGCTCAAGCGATTTGATGCAAATACATACATCCTCTTTCTCAGTTCTCAGGACTGTCTCTTCTTTGCCTTTTAAAGCTAAATATTTCACCTCACCCCTTCTTGAGATCCTGAGCTATATGACCCTACAGGACAACATTAAGTGAAACCTAGACCCTTACCACCGAGTCTCAAAAAACAATAAGGTGTATAAAGACCATAGAGACAAATTATGGGATCACTACTGTAAAACACTACAATCTAAACTTATCTCACTACAGAAGGCACAAATCTTGTCCAGACTATGTTACTAAATATTAAGAGACCATACTTTGTTGCTCATCAAATTAATACCACAAACAAACCAAAATAATTCAGGTCAAATGTACAGCAGCCTTGATATCTTGGCTTATCAAAATATCACAACCCCCTTCTCTTCAGGAGTTCTTCAGAAATACCTAAATAATTCAGTCTTTTATGACAATACTATACCCAGAATCATACATACTTCTACTACAGTTAGTGACCTATGCAACATAGCTTGAAGCTCCTCAATCTTCAAACTATCAAATCGGCCTTATAAAAAACGACTGCTGAATAACAAACCACACTCAAGTGTTTTTCCACTCCAGTTTTTAAAGATGGCTGCTCTACTCTTGTCCTCCTACATTTCTATTTTGATAAATCACTATACACCTGAAAAATGTTCTTTGCATAAGGGTGGTAGTTCAGCTGAAGTCAGTGATTATTAACCTTGTCTGTCTCCTCTTATGATTGTTTTGGTTTGAATTTCTCCTCTTATGATTGCTTTGGTTAGAATTAGACTTTCAGGGTTAGCTGTAACGCTTTAAGGTTAGAGCTGGAGTTTTAAAATGAGGATTAGGAAAGGTTTTAAGAAGAGGGTTTAGGATTAGAGTTAGGGTGGGAGTTTAAGGGTTAAGAAAGGAGTTTTAAAAATAGTACTTTTAACTGAAATTGATTATTTAGTAGGCAGATCTTACACTCACATTCCAGGAAGTAAGACATCCTACTAAGGTGGGAGGGTTTGGGATAATTGTTAAGGTCATTACCTTATAGAAAAAGTACAGGGTTTGATTCTAACCTCAGGTTTAGTACAGGCTTAAAATATCCCTTCAGGGCAATTAGCCTAGTATTCACCTATGAACAATTTTCACCTACATGCTGTAAGTAAACATCACCAGTACAGTTGTACTAAACAGGAATATGGTGAGTGCTGCTAACTTGAAATGCATAAATGAATTTGAGAACTGTTGATACCGGTAGCATGTCACTAAACAAAATATATTGTACTTGAAGTCAAAATCGGATAAAGGTGGTTCAGTATGCTCCTGTAAAATTAACAGTGTTTCACATATATAAATAGTCAACTTTTTGTTTACAAACCAATGGCACACTTCACCCATTGTTAACAAACTAATATGGGCAACTTTAAAACAAACATAATGCACACTGCAAGCACAAAAAGGTTCTCATCATGTAGCAGCCTACAACCTGAGTGTTATTTTTATATGTACAACCTGTACTTTTCTGAAAAAAAAAATGGATAAAATATGAAAAAAAAAATATTTTTATATGTACAACCTGTACGTTTCTGAAAAAAAATGGATAAAATATGAAAAAACAACTTCTTGCAATTTATATTTTACATTTTTGCTGTTTTTTGCACATATATTATAGTATTATTACAAAAAAAACACTAGTAAAATCCCATGAACAAAAGTAAAAACAAGCAAAATGAATGGAATATGTGAGCATCTAATATTAAGATTTCTCAGATATCTCATATGGTAAATATAGGGAACAAGTCATATGACTCTTAGGCTTGTCATTTATAACAAAAGTTTTTCCCTTTCCCTAGAGTACAGGATATTACATAAAGCTAACAGCAAGCCCCCCCCCCCCATATACCATATAAGTTAGTGTGTATGTGCTTGTCTATGATACATGTTGAACTTTGGTCTGTGACAAAAATAAATATACTAATCTATCCACTACCCCTTTTCCCACTTTTGCAAATGGGGATGGGGTGTCCCTTCAACAGTGACAATAATCTAGAGTCAAGTTTTTCAGTGCCGAGTGGCTAGTGTTGCCATGATTGTTCTTTCATATCACACACATGCACACACACACACACACACACACACACACACACACACACACACACACACACACCTCTATACCAATTTAGAATGTCCAATCCACCAACTGCTGTCTTTGAAATGTGGAAGGAAACTGGAGCACCCAGAGAAAATCCACGCAAACAGAGGGAGAACATGCAGACTCCTCGCAGAATGCACCCCAGATGAGAATCAAACCAGAGAATCATGTGCTATGACATGACAAAGCTATCAGAGACTCTTGTGCTGTGACATGACAAAGCTATCTGCTGCACCAGTGTGTCACCCCAAAAAAATATGTATATGTTTGATATGTACAGGTTCTTGTTTGCTGTCTTTAAGATTCTATGGTCCATGTTGGTCTACTTCTGGTATATAATTCTAATGAGCCATACATATCTTAAACACTTCATCAAATTAAAATAACACTTTTGCAGTAGGATAAACAGCTAACTCTCCGCTTAGCACAATGCCAACTTTTAGGTATAAAGGCAATGCTAACAGATTCCCTCTGAATGTTTTCAGGACAGTTTACAATTCTTAACAACATGTTTTATTTCTGAATACTTAAATGGTATTAGACATCAATTTTAAGGGCACAGAAGTATTGTTTTTATGATACAGATCACTTTGGCAAGGTTAGAAGACTGACAGGGATGCATGAAGAACCAGATATTTTATGAACAGGACAGCTCCATGGACCAAAGGTTATACAGTTTCAAGCTGTTGATATGAAGAGGACTCTGGCTATAAAGTAGTCTAGGGTGTATGCCCATATCCACTCTTTCTTACCAGTTGAGATTAACAACTGACTGGTTTTGTTACCTCACATTAATGTTTGACTTACTCTGCTAGTTCATATGTCTGCCACAGTCCATTTCAGAATAGGCATCTTGGCAGTGAACCATATCAAAAATATATGTAAATTTATAACATCCATTTCTACATGATATGTATCCACAACAATAAATGAACATGCCCCTTACAGGTAGCTGTGACACTCAAATGAATACAGTACATTTGTACAAGTCAGAGCACATCTGTAAACCACTGCAACAAACCTAAAATCAGGAAAAGCAAATTGATGTGTTGAGTATCATATGTGCATTCTGCGGTAATAAGCAAGTGTCTGCGGTGAGCTCATCCAAACTATCTCCATACAGGTTGTGGGCACTGCTTTTTCAGCAGTTCAACAATATATAGTCTACACTTGCAAATCTTCATCTTGAAACATCTTTCTGCACTAATACTTCACTTGTGAAGCTAACAGCAGACATCACCTTCAGTACACGCACTTCTCCTTTCATTACAGTACCCTTACACTTACTATCAGCACATAAAAAGTAAGGCACTTTGCAAACAAATGTGATCCAGTTGCATATCTCATCTTATAGTGCCATTATGATGAAACAGTGTAATTCCAGGACTTGGGATTGTGCATGTCCATAGCTACAGAAGTCGATAATCTGACTGGATCAGCAAACCCAAACCTCTATTCATTGTGACCCAGGGAAAAAAGCTCCATACAAAGTACCAAAAAAGAGACAAAATTACAATAATTTTCCTAGTAGGATAACATTATACAGAGAAAGTTTATTAACAAATAATAGCATAAGAGGGAGGTAATCCAACAGGTTTACAATTGCATTGATGTTTTTTTCACAATTACAGTTTTAAAAATCTGTCCCATTCATCCACAGTTGCACAGCAGTATCAGAGCATAATAAGGGTAGTAGTTATGATGCAGTACAGGGCATACATAGGGTGGTAGACAGGAGTTCTCAGTAATAGCTAGACAGACTGTGTAGACAGTAGGTAAGCAGAGAAGAATCTAAGTCTAGAGGAGTAAGTGGATTTAGGGAAAGACAGAGGAGGAATGTAGAGTGGGAATATTAGGACACGATTATATGGTAAGATAGTTGGTCTGTAGATGAAGGAGAACACAGAAAAGAATAAAGCAGGCAGGACACAGTCTGACGTCAGAGTATGAGTAAGAGTCGGTAAAGGGAAAGGACAAATTCAATGGAGGAATATCTACCGCAAATTAAATGAATAGTTTTATAAAATATTGTGTGAGTGAAGAGAGAAGAGGGAGGAAAAGCCATCTAGAAAGGTGATGTCAGGGTCATGGTTAGCCCGATATGGACTAAAAGCAGTGACGTATCCATTAAGTGTGGTATGAGTTTAATTTTAGTTATTATCATTTTCTCACAGAAGCTGGAGCAAGGAGTTTCATATTCTAGAAGGAGTACATAGAGTCATCAGCTAAATTACTTGATGGGGTGATGTGGAAAAGTAGTGGAGAGGAGCTATTTGGGGAGTAGCACTGAAGAAGTTGCTTAGGACTGGCCATTGGTAAGGTTTGTGGATGAGTTTGGGTGTGGCTAGTAGCTGTGAAAACATGCTATGCAAGGGCACTTCAACCCTCTTCATCATATCTATACAGGGTTTTGCAGATATTCACAACTCCAAGCAGCAATTCTTTCATGTAAGATCTCTATAAATACTCCCTTCGCTATACAGAATCTCATTTAAATAACACTTTAACTTCTAACATTCTTAGCCATAGCAGATTTAGAATGAAACCTACATCTTCACTCTAGGATTCAGTTCTACATTACAAACCATAGCTAAATATATTCCTATATATTAAATTAAAGTTTATCAGCATTGCCTAGACTAATCAGGAATGTCTTGCCCTATGAGGCAAAGACTCCCTCTTGTTGGAGCCAGCAGGTAGCCGAAATAAATCATTTTACCTCTCATTCTTTGCATAGTGGTCACTAAGGGGTTGCAAAAAGGGAGCTCTAAATGACAGTCAGGAAAATTGTCTGTTTTAGCAATGTGTTCCAAGCTACTCTGTCAGAAATTATTTGAAGTAATATGCATCTGTTGCTGCTTGGAGTTGCAGGAGAATCGAAACAAATACCAATCCAGAATTGCCTGCTTCAAAATATAATTTGGTAACTTGTCTCTGCTTCTTTATAATAAAGTAAACTATGTTTTTGTAACAAAATACAAAACCTCATTGTCTTCTACAATACTGGCAGGGGAGCACAAAGAAAAATAAAGCAGCTTAGTCTATTGATTTTCTAATGTAGCTTGCAGTGAATACAATAACACAAATAGAAAGAAACAGGCTACCTCCAAAATATCTAAGCTGTAATGAAATGAAGACATTACTTTTGATTTTTTTAAAATGCTCCATATCATCATGGTTCCATTAGAGAATCTGATTATCCTGGCAGAGAGACGACGGCAAATGCATTTAACAAACTACCATGCAGTTTCTCAAATATCCATCATGATGCCAACAGTTACTTAGCGTTAGTAACTGATTTAAGGACACATTTCATTTCTCACTAGTTCAAGATTTAAAGGCAACTCCTTCTACACTTTTCTTGACAATACATTCAAAGTACAGCACAACATGAGGCGTTCCAGCTTATTTCCGCTATGTGTCTTCAGTGCATGTTTTCTTACACTAATATGTTTATGCAATAATTTACAGCCAATCTGTAATATTAGAAATACAGTAAAGACTGTTTAGCACAGCTCATTTCTTTCTACATTTCTATCTACAAAGTGTATAAAATATGATGTTATAATATGATATTGTTCTACTTCATTCTATGCTTGACTTTCGTAAAAATGTTCCCTTTTGACAGTGTTACACAGTGTAATGCAACACCGGTAACCAGATTTTCTGTTTAAAAGCAGAAGGAAATGAGGAAATTGGAAAAGCCACAGGTGTGCCTATTGGCTAAATCTTCAAATATTCTGGTTAATGGCTGACTCCACTAAATACAAGGATAAAGCCCTCACTATCATTAAGATGACAGAGGATTGGCTTTTAACCGGTGTGCTAGAAGATTTGAAAGGGGGCACTGGGGGTGACTGGATAAAGCCAGATGTTTATTCCTTGGGGAGGTAGGCAGCTTGACCTCCTGCATGACTGAAACTCTGTGGAGATGGGTATTGCAGCAGGCAGCAGACTGGTCAGAGATGTACAAGCCTAACAAGCTGTGTATAGGGCAATACTCACTGGGACAGTATGTGGGATGCTGAACACGTCAGCTGCCACAGTGACATCAAGAATTTGGCACCTTCTGTGGCTGCCTGGATGATGGTCCTTTAGGACAGCTCACATCCTTGTAGTTGTTATTAAAGCAGCTGCTGCAACATGGGAATTAATGGGCTCAACAGCAATAGAAACAGTAGACAGAGCTAGGCATTGAGGGAAAGAAGGAGAGACAGGATCCCTGAAGGGTTTTTTTCTTTGAATTGAGATATGCAATGTAGATACATACACAATCACAATATGGAGGCAAAATGTCTGCTTCAGATTTGCTTCCAAAATGCAGTGCAGTGCTGGAAACAGTGATGAGAGTATGAACCTGACAGTTGGCAGAAAATTCATTACACTGAATTATTACGGAAAGAAATATCTGGGTACACACAGCTACTCTGTCTACATGTCAAGATCAAGGATCCACTAGTCCACACAAATCTGTATTTTTGTAGACATGGCCTTTGCCTCTGAAACTACTTATTACAAAATTCTGATTGTTAAGCTACAAAAATTCAATTTAGTGGAGAAGGTCATTACTTGCGTCCATACCTGCCCCTTGACAGCAGAACTTTTCAAGTGTGCTCTAGCAAACAGCTGTCTACTAATAGAAAACTAAAACAGGTGTCCTTCCAGACTCTGTTCTAGGCCCGTTTTCATTTTCTTTATATGTTAATAATTCCTAAACTTAACCTTACCATCTATGCAGATGATATTTTATTACTCCAGGCAAACAGATGTCCCACAGTCCTGCAATCTCAACCACAGCAGTCCTTGTTCCATACTTGACTATGGTCTGAACAAAATAAATCCAAATTAACCACAAAAAAAAATAATTTAATAATGTTATGCTTTTTCCTCGCCTCACAGCTTCTTGACTTTCCATCCTTACTATCTCAGACTATAACTGCCATATCATTCCTTTTGTAACAGAGTACAAATATGTAGGTCAAACTCTTGACTCTACCTTAAGCTTTACAACACACAATGATAATATCATTAATAATGTCCTCTTACAACTAAATCTCTACTATAGGATATCACATCTACTATCCCCTACTGCCCACAAATCACTGGCCAATAATGTCCTTGTTCCTCAACTTGAATATTGTTTTCTGTACTCTCTTTACACTCTGCTTATAATACTCAAAAATGTCATGTCACTGACATTAAAATTGCCAGACTTGCCCTACTTGCCGACATCTGCGTAAACCACTGCAACCTTCTAAATTACCTAAATTGGCTAACCAATTACTGAAAGGCCCACTTCTGTTCTTTGTACCTTACTATATAAAGTTCTCAATTGCCACTGCATCCTCTGAAAAGAAAACTTTCAATCAGGGAACAGTTCTTCATCCTAAGGAATTCCCAGGACAACTTAATGTTATTCAACCTTCCCCATTTAAATAAGCCATTGATGATGACCAAGCTTTCTCATAAACATGCCCAGCTCTCTGGAACAAACCACCACCAGAAACTAAGCTTCAAGATACTCTTACAAAGGGCTGGATTCCAAAAGATTTGCTCTCGGTGTAAGTCTGTTCCGATTCTGAAAGACCTTCTCTTAGTGTAAGAAACTTATGTCGGTGTAAGACCTATCTACCTAGAAACAGGCTTTCTGTGGGGACCATATTCCAAAACACCTACTTTCAGCCTGCTTTCAGTGCAAGTGGTCATTTACAATGACAGCACATCTTTTGGAATCAGGGCAAAGTTTAAGAAGTCCCCTTTTGAGCACCTTTTAGGAAGTTGCTTGTAAATGCTTTAAGGATAATGGATAAACTCCTTAAAAGGCTTAAAATCTGAAAACTGCTAACGGTCTAGCAACCATTTTCCTTTGCCATTTAATTATTCTTACTCCTGAGGTCTCTTCCTAGTCCCTAGGCCTATCTTTGTAATGTCTTATTTTATTTTCACTTCCATTTGAGGTATTTTTCTTTCTTCCCACAAAGAAAATGTAATTTTAGACATTCAAAAAAACAATTGTATGTAGCCAAACTATACAGCCTCCCACATATACTGAAAACACCTGCCCTAAACCTATTTTATTAGAAATGTATAAGAACTGTACAACATTCTACTTTATAAAAACTGCATAATAACTGTATATGAACTTTCTAAAGTTTTGCAGCTATGCAAATCTTAAAAATCTATCATATATGAAGTGTATGACTTAAGTTTACTTGCTGTGTTTACTGTCACTGAGCAAGGGTCATGCTGAGAAGGGTCTTTGGACCAGTCCACCTACCCACCCACCAAAAAAGTAAAAAAAATTAAATGGATGAATGAACAAATAAATGAAAAAACAGTGAGGTGTTGCTTTATTTCATGGGCCAGTTACTCCTGATTTCAATTCCTTTAAGAGTAGGTAGGATCAAAGTGATGTACATTAGGAAAGAGTATTGGCTGGGATACAAAACAGAGGAGCATTGCCCTGTGAATGAGAAATATAACCTCAGCAATGGTCCAAATAGCCACCAATGAAACAGAACATCTGCTGGCAAAGAACTATTTTAAGAACAGTCATGCTCAGATGTCCTCTCTACCCTGCTGAAATCCAGACAACAATGCATTCTTTATATGGTTCCTCATACACCCTAATTGGACCCCAGGGTACATATGAAGTAAGAGTAGAGTATTTCCTATCTCACCTTGAACTAAATATAGCTTCTTGTCATACTAAAAATTAGTGCATATAAAATATGTTATAACCTTTGCTCCTTTATGATTTAATTAAGATAAAACTTATCCTTAATTACTACTACTACATTAAAGGGAGGTTAATAGCTTGAGTGCATTTTACTACAACTTCCTCTACGCAATAGAATAACAGATTGTATCACTTATCATGCATGTCTTAAAAGTAAATTATAGTTAAACCAAGCACTTAGTGTATGCAAAAAAATAGAGAGGAAGGACTAGAAATACATTGGGGAAATGACTGTTAAGTTAATGTTCATCACTCAGGCCTTTACCAAATGATTGAATTTATTTCCTAAAAAATGGAAGGTCTGCATTTGTTGTCACCACTAGATTATGAGGTAGCAAGAATCCTGAGCTACTAATGGTTGATGCCCTGTGTATGTCAGAGTGCACATTATCAGCCCTGGAAGCAAATTAAACCTGAATATTTTTAAGGTACTGATTTTAAACATCTTAGCCATGGAAATTCTAATTAAAGAAGTTAGTCTAATGATACACAACATTTTAAGTCCTGGTTTTGAAATGAATTAACCTATGCTTTTCCACTAAACAATGTTGAGAGGATTCAGCCTGTCAGCCATTATATGCCTAAATTACAAATTCCTTTGATGTTTTCAAAACTAACACTTTCATTACAAAATGTCTTCCCAAAGCAGAAAGGTCTCTTTTAAACATGAATAATTCCTCTTATTTTAATTAAAATGACTTAAGTATTGTTGAATGAGCATATCAGTCTTAAACTGTGGAGTGTTTAAGCAGATCTTTTGCAACATTCTTGTAGAATCTTAAATTAACGAAAGACATAGGGGGAAGGAAGAACTGTGGCTAGACATATATGAAAATAACAAGAAACTATCCATTAAAGAATCTATTAAAGTAAAATTACTTTCTTGGATGAAAAGTTGTGCCTATGACACCTCCACTGTTGGTTCCTCCTCTTCATCCTTATTCCCTTCTATACCACCCCAAGCATAACCATTTGAAATAAGAAGTCTTCCAGGATGACCAATACTCCACTTTATTTATAATAGAATGATAAAACAATAAAACTAGTAAGTCCAAATTAAATTAAGTACTTTTCGTTTAGCACAATGGGTAAACATCTTCAGATTTAAAACCATAGTTAAAAATGCACTTTTTTGTATATCTACGTATCAGGCTTAATTAAACATGTGACCAAGTCCAATTATTTTTTTAAAAACATACAGCTATGTAGTACTCAACTAAAGATACAGAAACACATAAAGGTAGTGTATACATATGTAAAAAATGTCTGAGAAATGTATAAGATATATGAAAAAGAATATATTGTATAAAAGTAGATTATTTAAATATCATTTTTATATTATTTTATATTATCATTATTTAAATAAAAGTTAACGAAACTTGAATTAATGTGGCAGCTGAGAGTAAATTCTGCATATCCTCCTGGATTGAATGAAGTGTGTTCTCTAGCATGTGTTTTAAAACTGAAAAGTTTGGAAAGGTGAAATTTGTATGTGAAACATCACGTGTTTAGAACCCCAATAGTTAATGTTAATAGGGTTATTAAAATTGACAAGTAGAGTTTACACTTTTACAAAACTGTAGTTCAATTTCATGTTATTATTATTGGTACATATACAACTTATTTATTTAAATAATCTACTTTTACACAATATATTCTTTTTCATATATTTTATACATTTCTCATACATTTTACACACACACACATATATATATATATATATATATATATATATATATATATAAATACACTACCTTTATGTGTTTTTGCATCTTTAGTTGAGTACTACATAGCTGTATGTTTTTAAAAAACTAATTGGACTTGGTCACATGTTTAATTAAGTCTAATTAAGCCTGATACGTAGATATACAAAAAAGTGCATTTTTAACTATGGTTTTAAATCTGAAGTTTAGCCATTGTGCTAAACAAAAAGCACTTCATTTCATTTAGACTTACTAGTTTACTATATACTATTTTTCAAAAATCTGTTTTATTAATGAACGCAAATGTTTATTTGAAGCTTCTGACAGTTTTTCCTGTGGAAGTGTTTTTCTTTCCTCTAATTCTCTCTTAATCATTTTGTATATCTTGTGTCTGGAAATTCTGAGCTGTTACGTAATAGTAACAATACATCATTTCTTTCTTCTCCTCAATAGTCCACTCTATTGTCTTTATGGCTCTTCTATTATAATAAAGTGGAGTATTGGGTCATCCCGGAAGACTTCTGTATCATTGAGTTAGTGTTTTCGTTTTCAGTAAAGTGTTTATAACCATTTGAAATGTCAGGTCCCACTGTAACAAGTCACAAAACATGAAAACTGATTGGCCGAAGGATTGGAATTACATATTCCAAGTCCATTTCTTGGAATATTTTTTTTTCTGTGAGGTATTTTGAGGTTTGCTCTTCTCCAGGTTTTCAGTATCTTTTGTTTTTCTTCCCAGCTTTTTGTCGCTCAGCATTTCGAATACTAACATTTTAACAGGGAGCCTTTTCTGGCAGCTTTATCATTTACGCACGTGTGGTAAAGGATGCCTTATATGTGTTAGTTTAATACATGCAGCTTAATGACCTGCACGGTAAAGCAACCAAACCTCTGCATATTTCATTGCATTTTTGAAGATAAGTCACTTCAACAGTAAATCATAATGTTTGGTTAATCCTACCTTATCTGTGGCAACTCCTGGTCAGAAACTGTAAAAGCAGTGCTTTACTCTTCCACAGTGTGTACCAGTGCAGCTCTTGCTCTGGAATATACTGATGTGTATACGTATATGTGTATGGGAGGCATTATATATTTCCTGCTGTGCCATGATCTCCTCAGTTCTTTGAACTAAAATTACACCAAAAGGAATGATGAATGTAGTAGATATTCCAACACAGGGAAAGACAGATCTGGTAGACAAAGACTCCATTTTTACACTTCACTAAGGAATGTATACAGTCTTACATGCAAAATGTAAAGTACAGTATCTCCGTGCTAGCACTTCTCCAAAGGAATAATGAAATATCGCAAAACAAAATACTTACAGACAATATCAAGATGATTTAAAAGTACAGCTTTGAGATCCAAATATGAATACTTCAACAGCATATGAACAATGGAACAAAGTCATTATAGAAATGTGTTAATAAAATGCCATTTACCAAATAAAAATCCCAGTATGCATGCAAAGTCATGCAAGTAAAGCTTTGTTAAAGTGAGTAGCTACCCTTTCACTGGCACAGAATACTTATAACATAAGCAGATTTGATAATAACATATTTGTTATAAAAATAAAATGTTATGCTGGATAAGCCAGTAGCATAAAAAAGAAAACATATATTCTCTGAATACAGAAAATAATTTAGCAAGCAAGAGTTTGCCAGGATGAGCATCAACTTTTTAGAAGACAGACATGTTATTTGCATAAGCCTGTAGAAAAGATGAATGTTTTTTTTTTCTATCGACACATAACCTTCATGTTACCATCTCAGTAGAAGCTATGAATATGTTTTTTCTATCCCTACATATGCTTTGTATCACCTTCTTAAAATCTATAAGCTTCAAATCACTTACTAAGTTAGAATTACTCTGCTGATCAGTATTTCACCAGTGTGCGACCTTTGTACATGCATCTCCTGATTTTTTGTCTGATAATTTCAACAGTAATTTGAAAATACTGTGTGCTGGGAAATGTAACTGATTTTTTTCCAATTCTATATATTGCAATTAATCTCACATATCATTGGAACTTTTCTCTCTGGGCCCCTACTGAAAAAGGGGTATATACCCCAGTTGCTGAGGATGGTATATAGATCACTCAACAAATGTAATAGATAGATCAGTGGACAGATAGATAAATATAAATGTAATAACAATAATAATGATATTATCATTATTATTATATTATTATTATAATTATTATTATTACTAATAATAGTTCTGCGCCAGGTTCAAATGCTATAAGGAAACACACTCAAAACATTTTCAACTTAGCCTGGTCACATAGTGTAGAGAAATAAAGTCCTCACTGTGACCCAGGTGACCAGGGTTGCATTACTGGCTGGCACTGGAGGAGTAAGCTAATGGAGGGGTGAGTAAAAGGGTATAGCTTGCTCACCTGTACAGTGGGCAGGGTGGAGACAGCTGCATGGATTCATTGCAAACTCACTGGGAGACTGGAGAGATCACCACTTGTGTTCCAAGGGAAGGGCGGTGCCACTTCTAGGAAACACCCCTCACAAAAGAGAGGGGACACTCTCTATGGATCGCTCATTGTGTGTCTCATTTGGTGCTTAATTGAGTGTGCATACATTTTGGCATTTTGGCCAAGTTAAAAAAAAAAGTGGTGAAACTAAATGACAGCCCTTCTTCTTTGACCCTCACCATAGTGAAGGGTAACAAATGGCCAGAAGGGAACAGAAATTCTTCAGACAGTGGGGGTAAAGAAGTACAAAACAAAACAAAAAAATCCTGATGAATATGGTAAGGTGCATAAAAGAACCTTAGTGACAGTGTATTATTAAAATGATCAGGAATATATGGAAGCTATTATCATAGCAATCTCTAAGAAGAAATACCCCCCCATGTATGCAATGATATCTACGGAAAACTATTTGCAAAACTGGACAATTATACACTACATGTAAGTGATAGCCTTATCCAAAGAAGACACAATACCATCACTAAAACTGATGTACAATAAGAATGTATTATTAGTAAACCAACTAAAACAATGACATAATGAATTTATTCTTATTATTAAAAAGTTGGAGAAAAATATAATAAACACACAATTGCATAAACGTCCTGCAGCTGGAAAGGATATAAAGTTGCCATGCAGGATCTCAAGTGCACTTTTGAAAATATTATCTAGCACTTATATAGCCATCTACGCTAGACATACATTTAGTGAACATGCAACAATATGTGACATTAATATGACATGTGAAAGGTGTGGAGTTTTTTGTTTAGGCTCCAAGCATTGAGCAGTAACACGTAAAGATTTCTTGTAGACTTTTTCACTGTGTTGGTAGTTTTGTCTTTTTGGCATTACTTAAAAAGGCTCTGAGGGGTAGATAATGTTTTAGCCAATATCCGAAAGCTTAAGGGGAAACAGGTGCAATCCATCCTTGGCAAAGCAACGTGATAATTTGACCATGTTTTCCTATGTTGACAGATACTGGATCACCTTGGAGAGTGACACCAGAAACTAAGCCTATTAGTAAAATCAATCATTATATGTTCACACTGTGACATCATCATTGGATCATCATTAGTGAAAGTAGAATGCTACTCAATGCAAGACTCATACCTATCTGTAACACATACACTAAGAGATTCATTATGTCTTTTTCCATCTAGTCCAGTGAGTTATTCCTCAGGTCATTTACACCCATATGGATGATGATAGAATTGGGTCTATATTAGAATGCCAAAACTTCACTTACGTGAATCCCGAAAAGCTGACACATACACAGCGAACTGCAGGAACACCAAAATCCCTCAAAATATCAAATTGCCACAGTTGGCCAACTCCACCGCCTGCTACGTACTGCCTACCCAAACAAAATAAATATGAATGTATTACTATATATGCACTTACCTTAACCCGCACCCTAACCCTAAGGTCAGTAACTATTGCACATTTACGTTGGGGAATTATACCGGATAAGGGAATTTCCTACTGATGTTTTACCTCACTAAACATGGTGTGGACAACTATGGCGATTCAGTATTTTGAATTTCGCGCTTAAGGACATTCGGTGTTTATGCGGTTTGCTGTTTATGTGTCGGCATTACGGGATTCGTGTAAGTGAGGTTTTGTCATTCTAATACAGACCCGATAGAATCATATTAATAACTGGAGTGCAGTAACTTTAGTGTGTGCATGATATTGTGGATCCTGGCTTCAGGCAGACAACTACCCATTACCTACTCCTTGTCCAATCTGGTGAGTGGGGCATCTGTCTGTCACACAATGGTGTTCCCAGTGACAAAAGTATTAGCTAAAGTGTATGCTTGCCTTACTGGCTTTGGTCTTGGGGGTCATCGGGTGTAGTCTTATGTGAGACATTTGGTGTTGCCTTTGGTGTGTGCTTTAGAGAATGCTGAGGACACTGTTGCTATAAGGTGGCTTTGGGTTTTGAGATTTGGAAAGGCTTCTTTTAAGTGCCTCAGCATAAGACAATCTGTGTGTGTGTGTGTGTGTGTGTGTGTGTGTGTGTGTGTGTGTGTGGTGATTGGCATGTGTGAGGGATGTGGTGTGGTTATTCCTAGCAACCTCATTTGCATGTGAGATTTTCGCCCCCAAGGAAGTTGCGCATTTACATCTCTCTCATACTGTGGTATTTTCTTAAATGATTAACTGGCTGTCTGAGAACATGAGACAATTGCTGCATTACCTTAGGATGCTCAGATCTACCAAGCTGACATCAGACATTTGGTTCATAGGTTCATAGATTAGTACTACGCTAACTGCCCCCTTGCCCATTTTTTATTAAGCAGCCAGTTATCCCTGAGACTCACTGCACCCACCTGTGTTTTTTTGGCAAAAACATTAAATAATAACCACCCTTATCCCCAGAAACTGTGTATCCATGTAGGCTACTCCTGTAATAGGGCTGGCTGTTTAGGATTAAGGATTGGGTTTTAACAGGGGTCTCCTAGGGCAGTTTCTGGACTTAAGGGCAGGATGTTATAAAGTGTTAGGATATGGTCGTGCTACCTGACTCACAAGCTAGCTGCTCTAAGATTATTTCTGTGCAATGCCACACTGTTTAACAGGTTTCAGATCTATTCTTGACTTTATAGGTAAATTTTACTGTGTATGTGTTTGCTACTATACAGGGCAGTGCTAACTGCTGGGGACTAGTGGGAAGCTCTGTGCAGAGAAAAAAAAACTTGAAAAAAGACTCATACGCCCTCTCATTAATAAATAAATGCATTTTGGGCTTCCTGCAGTGTTTCCCAACTGAGAGAGACCAGGTGAACAACTTCTTCCACAAGATGTGTGATTCTGGAATTAATGTAAAAGCACAGCAAAAGCAGCTCTCAACTCTAGTTTAAACAACAAACAACTATCAAACAACTAAATCCCTGGATAATTCACCATTCTGTAAAGAAATTTGGAACATGCACACTAGAAAAGCGAACAGAGAAATTACTATTTTTGCCACAAAATTAAATATATCCTTTAAAATATTTTCAAAAACCGTGGCAATCACTGTATAAAGCAAGAACAAGTGCAGTTAATCAAGAAAATAATTTTATCTAAGCATAGACATTTATTGCGTATGTGTACATATAAAATCAGATGAATATAAAGACAAAATTCACAACTCTGAGTACCTTTTTCCTTAAGAATAAGCCATATTGTACAAATTTAGGCCAATAATTTCAGGACATTCAGCAGTTCTGCAACGTAACTATAATCATGTTAAAGCATTATACAAGAAAAGCAACAGAATATGGACTTAGCAAAAATAAATGCAATGGTCTGATAATTTGTGTACCAAATTTAACCCACAAGTTTAATTCATATATTACTATAGCATGTCAGGATCCCTTAAAAAAGCAAAGTAATCATGAACATTTTTCCAATAAAGACAAATAAAGCAATTGTATCATGCAGTACTTTGCTCACTGAATCTTAAGTCTGTGCTTATTCTTTGCTGAATTTTTACACAAGAAGAAAATATTGCAGCAAAATATGGCAGACTCAAAACTTTTCCTTGAGTCTCATCAGGATAAAGAAATATGCCAGTGATGTGGAGTGGTATTCATAGTCATTAAGTGAGCGTGTAAAGGCAGTCAACCATGTTTGCATGTAAGCTCAGCAAAGATACAATTCATATGGGCCATTTTAATTATGAGATGGTACTGAAAGATGTTGCAAAGCCTCATATGCCCATATTTTGACATGTTTCCACGCTGTATGTAGATTCATTATAAAATGTAGACTTGTGTCTTTTCTATTTACTTTGCAAATTGCCATAATACTTTCTGTTGCTGCTAGCTTTGCTATTTCCCACTATGAGCTGCTTGTATTGGCCATGCCAAAACCACTTGCTCACACAGCAGCACTTGCTGGCCAAAAAAGTGGAGACATAGACAAAGAGTAACTGATCATAATTTTGATAATCGGGGAATCCTTGATTGATTGAATGTGGACAGGAATATTGTAAGGGGCTTAGTGAGCACATATGGTCTGCACATGTGTACTGGTGGAGTGTGTGGCCTTCCTGTCCCTGTGGACACGAAAGTATATATAGCCCTTATGATACCTGTCATGGAGACTTCCAGAGACAGACTGGAGACACACTGGGTATTTCACCGGTTTCTGCCACATGGGTATTTCAACAGTTCCTGCATGTACTCTTAGCACATCAAGATCAGTACATCTGGGGGCGGAGCCTAGATGGCAAAGTGAGAGCAGTGAATTTTGAGAGCTCCATAAACTAGCATAATAATATAAGAAAATTTTATTATTTTCAAGTTTAAAATGTCAGAAATCTATAGATAAACTACTAACCTACATAAATATCAATTTTGGTGGAGATGTACAGAAACTTTCCTGTCAAGTAACTTGAAGATATACTGAGTTACTGAATATGAACAACTCAAGGAATTCTCATCCAGATGCTGCTTTGAAAAAAGAACTATAATTGATGACGTCTACCTTACAGGAACTATCTTTGAAGATGGATGGCTTTAAAAATGACTTAGAAAACCTCAAATTAAATTCTCAAAAACAGACTGATACTCTTAAGGAACTATTACAGCAACACCATACAAAAATAACAAATATAGAGACTTCTCTAAATGACATTGAAGGGAGACTCCAAGAGAAAGAATTCCAAAAAGAATTTCTGCTTAAACAGAACACTTGGCTGCTTAACAAAATAGATGACTTAGAAAACAGGGAAAGGAGAAACAACATAAGGATCTTCGGTCTGCTGAAAACACTGAAGGAGAAGACATTATTTCATTCTTAACAACCTGGATTCCTGAATTTTTAGACTTGAAAGAGGGGCTTTCATTTGGAATTGAAAGGGCACATAGAGCACTGAGGAAACCTGCTTATAACTCAACAAATAATCTACCTAGATCCATAGTTATAAAATTTCTTTCATTTATGGATAAGGAACTAATATTAAAATCTGCTTGGAGAAAATTACCCTTAAAATACAATCAACGCCTGATAAGGTTTGATAATGATTATTCTTCCAGAATACTAGAACAAAGGAAAAACTTCTGGCCAATAATAAAACTGTTGAAACAAAATGACATTAAAGCACAGCTGGTCTTTCCAGCCAAGACAAAAATACTTTTTGCCAATGAGATGAGAACCTTTAATGACTTAAAAGAAGCTACTATATTCATCAAAAACAACAACATGGAAATGGAGTGGATGGCCCCTACTCCTAAAAGAATAAAAGAAACAAATTCTTGGACTGATGCTAGAAAGAAGAAAAAAAAACTGATTCCAAGTCAGCTGTCCCAAAAAAATAACTCTTAAAACTACATCTCTCAAAGTATCAACTGATATGATACATCACTTGTCATCTGTTTTTATTAAAAAAAGGAAGGTTTCTTAAACAACTGAGAAACAGTAATGATTTACTTAGAATGTTCAAAGAGTCCAATAATTCTTCACAAAGGTAGGTCAAGATGGATTACTATTTACATTATATATATCAGCAAAACAAAGCAACATATAATACAAACATAGAAGTTTAATTTCCCCTACTTGAACTCAATGAATACTTATCTTGTTCATTTTTTTATTGATTTTACTTCTAATTTAAGTACTTAATTAACTAATTCAACAAGGTACCATTCATCAGAGTTCAGAATCATATGTAACAAATCAACATCATATATAATACCAGCAACATAGAGTGTTTTGGAAAAAAAATGCTGTAATAGAGACTAATGCCTTCTTCAGTTAAAGTATGATTTAGAAATGCCATGTATATCCTGGTTAAATAATAGTACCATCTCTTAGTACAAATGCCATCATTATTCTGTCTAAATATAGTTAATATCAATTATGGCAGGTATCACAGCTATGAGTGCTGTTTGATCAGTCCTGATTATGGTGTGCGTGGATGCAGCTGTGTCTGGCAGCTAGTACAAATGTCATTATTATTTTGTCTAAACATAGTTAATATCAATTATGGCAGGTATCATAGCGTTGTGTGCTGTTTGATCAATCCTGATATGGTGTGCGTGGATGCAGCCATGTCTAGCAGCTAATACAAATGTCATTATTATTCTGTCTAAACATAGTTAATATCAATTATGGCAGGTATCATAGCTTTGAGTGCTGTTTGATTAAGCCTGACATGGTGTGTGTGGATGCAGCTGTGTCTGGCAGCTGTTGTATGTTGTTGTTTTCATCTCCAGGAAGCTGTGGGTTGCGGCTTGTGATTGAGGTTTACTGATGCTTGTGTATTAGGAAGACAGAGTGGAAGTCTGAGTTATTGTGAAAGACTAAGAGCACTTGGTCTTGTGCAGTACCCTTTGCAGTACTCTGGGAGGTGAGCTTGCTCAGACATGTTGGGCATATGGGGATAGCTGATTCTAGGGGTGTTTGGGGTTCCCAGGAAGTGCTAGTCATCAACTTTCCTTTGTGGAAATATCTGTGGGAATGGAAGGTGGGTTGAGTGGTTCACTAGCAGAGGGGCCACTGCATGGAACAGGCTGGTAAAATGGAACAGGACAAATACTGGTTTGAATATTTTAAGAACAGCCTGGGAAACATACCACATGAAGTAATGAATGGTATTCTGGCAAAACTGGATGGGCATTGTTGCCTATGCTTGAAGTACTGATATGTGTGTATGTAAGGATGGAAATATAACAAATAAGAAACTAGAAGGGTCTTATAATTTAAAGTCTGTGGACTGTATAAACATGCTTGGAAGGAGCTAATAAAAAGAATAAGCATTACAGCTTGTGGTCTCTCAAATAACCAAGCAACAGCCAAAAAAACCCACAATAGTTATGTAATGTATGATTTTAGTAAATCTAGACATAAAATATATAATAAACGTACAGCATAAGAGCAAAACAATGAAGAGGTAAAATGTGCAACAAAACAGTCCCATGCACAATGCAAACAAAAGTCCTTGATATCAAAATGTCCAAATGAACGTATTCCAAATGATATTAAAAGCCAGGTTTATTGCAATAGAGGTGAGCGCTTTCGCTAAAAAGCTTCATCAGACCTTAATACATTTAATCAAGCATAGAATAGAGACTTAAATACATAAAAACGCGGGAAACTCTGAAAAAGCTCTTAAAGCTATATCACAATAAGCAATTAAAAATAAAAATAAAAATAAGATAAAAACAATGATCTTGTCCTCTAGGTTGCCTTAATAACTTGTTTAAAAACATCTTATATATATATTGCCTCTAAACACTGTACACTCAATAATGAAAATGTACAGATAAAATGCTTTAATCATTTGTTATACTTTAATCTCCTCATTTTCAGAAGAGGTCTCAGGGGAACCTTACCATTTAATCCTGGAGCTCTATCAGATCTAAACTTAATAATCCAGTATGTCTCTCTTGCTTCGGTATATGTTTCTATGTCTCCCCTTCTATGAGTCCTAAGAACCTGTTCCAAAACCCTAAATTTAAAAGAATGACTAGTACCAGCAACGAGAACATGTTTGGCGAGGGCATTACATACATTGCCCTTTCTAATATGATATACATGTTCACGAATCCTGTCTCTAAGGCATCGATTCGTTTTGCCAACATAGTACGTTGAGCATCCCGTGCAAGATGCCATGTATACAACATCTTTAGACATGCAGTCACCTCGAACACGAAACGTGTGGCTGCCCAGCCCTAAGGGATGTGTAAACACAGGGTCCGTCAATATATATGAACAAAAATGACAGCTATTGCATGGTACTGTATGGGAAGGACCCAAAGTATCGTCTGATAAAGTGGTTCTAGGATAACATAACAGATTTTTGAGATTCTTTTTGTTCCTATATACAAATCTTGGCTTGTCACCTATAATACCTTTGATTTTAGGATCTACCAACAAGATATGCCAGTGCTTCATAAAAATATCTTTGATAGAGCCTACATCCTTAGTATAATACACTGGAAAAGTAACTAATGAATCAGTTGAATTAACATTTACTCTTACATTGTCTGCTGAATACTGCTCAAGGGCTCCTTCAGAAAAATACGGCCTAGCTGAGTCTTCCCTATGATCAAGGACATCTGTAGTCCCAGATGTAAGGTCACTCAAACTGTAACCCCTAGCTGTCAATCTACCTCTCAAATCATCTAAACCTGATCTAAAGGCAGAATCTGTTGGGGTGTATCTAGAGACTTTCATAGCCTGTCCACAAACAATGTTCTTGTATACAAAACCCGGATGCATACTGTATCGATGTAATAGCGTATTCCTGTGGCACGGTTTACGATACAATCCGGTATTGATCATCCCATTAGTTAACTTCTCTACGTAAATATCCAAAAAGGATATTCTCAAATCTGATCTGTCAACAGAGAACCTCAAAAAATCTGTGGACAGATTAACCTCTTGGATAAAAATGTCTAATTGTGTGGAGGTACCTGTCCATAAAAGGAACAGGTCATCCACAAAACGCCTATAGAATGGAACATGTCTAGTGTACCAGGCATTCTGAAACAAGAATGTTACTTCCCATTCAGCCATAACGAGATTGGCGTAGCTATTGGCACAGGGTGTGCCCATAGCTACGCCATCCCTCTGAAGGAAAAAAATGATCTTGAAAACAAAATACATTCGACTCTAAAACCACTTCAAGAAAACTCAAAAGCAAGTCAATATCTATGTCTGATAAAGTTTATGATCTCCTAAGGTATGAACCAATCATGTCTATACCCTCTGTGTTTGGAATCACTGTAAAGAGGGATTGAACATCCATCGTTACAAAAATGAGTCCGTTACAAGATGTACAAGTGGTAGTATACTGATAAAGGTCCAAAAGGAACTGCTTAGTGTCCCTAAGGATAAATTCATTGGCATCTACAAATGGCCTCAATTTACTCTCAATGAATATAGAGAGGGGCTCTGTAGACCAACCTCTGCCCGCTACTATTGGCCTCATTGGTGGATGGGTGAGGTCTTTATGAATCTTGGGATTGTCTGTTGACAGATCAGATTTGAGAATATCCTTTTTGGATATTTACGTAGAGAAGTTAACTAATGGGATGATCAATACCGGATTGTATCGTAAACCGTGCCACAGGAATATGCTATTACATCGATACAGTATGCATCCGAGTTTTGTATACAAGAACATTGTTTGTGGACAGGCTATGAGAGTCTCTAGATACACCCCAACAGATTCTGCCTTTAGATCAGGTTTAGATGATTTGAGAGGTAGATTGACAGCTAGGGGTTACAGTTTGAGTGACCTTACATCTGGGACTACAGATGTCCTTGATCATAGGGAAGACTCAGCTAGGCCGTATTTTTCTGAAGGAGCCCTTGAGCAGTATACAGCAGACAATGTAAGAGTAAATGTTAATTCAACTGATTCATTAGTTACTTTTCCAGTGTATTATACTAAGGATGTAGGCTCTATCAAAGATATTTTTATGAAGCACTGGCATATCTTGTTGGTAGATCCTAAAATCAAAGGTATTATAGGTGACAAGTCAAGATTTGTATATAGGAACAAAAAGAATCTCAAAAATCTGTTATGTTATCCTAGAACCACTTTATCAGATGATACTTTGGGTCCTTCCCATACAGTACCATGCAATAGCTGTCATTTTTGTTCATATATATTGACGGACCCTGTGTTTACACATCCCTTAGGGCTGGGCAGCCACACGTTTCGTGTTCGAGGTGACTGCATGTCTAAAGATGTATACATGGCATCTTGCACGGGATGCTCAGCGTACTATGTTGGCAAAACGAATTGATGCCTTAGAGACAAGATTCGTGAGCATGTATATCATATTAGAAAGGGCAATGTATGTAATGCCCTCGCCAAACATGTTCTCGTTGCTGGTACTAGTCATTCTTTTAAATTTAGGGTTTTGGAACAGGTTCTTAGGACTCATAGAAGGGGAGACATAGAAACATATACCGAAGCAAGAGAGACATACTGGATTATTAAGTTTAGATCTGATAGAGCTCCAGGATTAAATGGTAAGGTTCCCCTGAGACCTCTTCTGAAAATGAGGAGATTAAAGTATAACAAATGATTAAAGCATTTTATCTGTACATTTTCATTATTGAGTGTACAGTGTTTAGAGGCAATATATATGTAAGATGTTTTTAAACAAGTTATTAAGGCAACCTAGAGGACAAGATCATTGTTTTTATCTTATTTTTATTTTTATTTTTAATTGCTTATTGTGATATAGCTTTAAGAGCTTTTTCAGAGTTTCCCGCGTTTTTATGTATTTAAGTCTCTATTCTATGCTTGATTAAATGTATTAAGGTCTGATGAAGCTTTTTAGCGAAAGCGCTCACCTCTATTGCAATAAACCTGGCTTTTAATATCATTTGGAATACGTTCATTTGGACATTTTGATATCAAGGACTTTTGTTTGCATTGTGCATGGGACTGTTTTGTTGCACATTTTACCTCTTCATTGTTTTGCTCTTATGCTGTACGTTTATTTACTTGATTTTGGCTTTGCATAGTAGAGCATTAACTCCGAGTGGTGATTCTTTTCATTGTATAAAATATATAATCATCATATAAGATGAAGCAGTCTGCTGAATTTTCGATATTAAAGACAGGATTTAATAACATGGGCTTGTGTAATAATAACACTACTGTCTCAGCTTGTCATAAATGACATAGACTACATTGAACATCAAGGGGAAACATGATGGTTGTCTTATATAAGTAAATATGCATAACAATTCATGTAATTGCTTTAACTTGAATTGTAGTTTTTGTAACCCATCTTGACCATATATAATACACTTAAGTGGTTACCAAGGTAATTAATGTTTTATACATAACATCAAACTGACAAAGTTATTCAAGAGAAACAACAGAAGCCTGTATTTGAAATGTCACAGAATATAACAATCATATTTTGAACAAATAGTATTAAATTGACATTATACAATCAGTTTAACAACTTGGGCTTGTGTATAATAACATTACTGTTTTAACTTGACATAAATGGCCTACACTATATTGAACATCAAGGGGAAGCATGATGATTTTCTCATATAGGTAAACGTGTAAGTCATACAATTGCTTTAACCTGAATTGTGGTTTTGTAACCCATCCTGACCATATATAATACTTAAGCTGTTAGTAACTAATGTTTTATACATGACATCAAACTGACAAAGTTGTTCAAGGGAAACAATAGAAGCCTGAACTAAGAATGTCACAGAATGCAACAATCACATTCTGAACACATAGTATTAAATTGATAATAATCACTCAGTTTAACATTTGCTGATTATACAAAATAGATTTTTTTCCATTTAAATCTAAAAACTTTCAGTATATGCCATAAAATGGCAATTTATGAATATGGAAAGGGAACTTGTAATCATTAATCACAATAAGTGAATTTGTTGTTTTTAACCTATAATTTCACTCATTGTATAATAAGAAATGACAGACATGAAAATCCTTATGTATAGGAAATGGGGGAAGAGGGATGCACTGATAATTAAAATCCACCAACTTTCATCAATGTTCACATAAAACAAACTTGATGTTTTATGTTAGTAAAAAAACAAAGTGATTACTTAAATGCTAGCAAACAATGAAATATAACTTCTGATATATCCAATAAAATACATTGTATTATAAACATTAGGTATAAATATTATTACCATCTATTTATATTAAGTAATACGTTTTGAACGACTTCATCAATAAGGGTGAATATATTAAATAACTGTGTGCTATAATCTTTTACTGAGATTTTATATATGATGCATCCTACTTTACTATGATTGAATTGCTTGTCATCTTTCATGTAAATATTAATTGCTTATACAACAAATAGATATTTCTATTGTATTAGAATTATGTCTAATCTACAATCTGTTCAAAATAATATAAAAATTGCTTATTCCTTTTACAAATATTCTGCATATGATATTCCTGATAATTTCCTTTAAAAACTCAAACATATACTTTACAGTTATCCAAGGAAAATGTTTAATAGTCACAATAAAACAAAAAGTACATAGTCTAAATAACCTAAGATGGATTTAACTTTATTATCTTTAAATACCAATGGCTTAAGCAATCCTAGCAAGAGATCAAATCTACTGAAATATTTAAAACTGAACAAAGCACAAATTGTCCTCCTTCAAGAAACTCGTTTCAAAACAAATGACAATTACAAATGGAATCCTAAGGAATATATGATATTGGCGCAATCCACTTATAAGACAAATACATAAGGGGTAACAATTTTATGGAAAACAAATGTAATTAACCCATAAATCATTTATAAGTATGAAGATAAAGAAGACATTATGGCATTAGAAATAGTTAAATATAGTAACAGAATATGGACCCTAGCAAATCTATACTGGTTCCCAGGCATTATAACAGGAACTGTTAAAACAACACTTGAATTTCATTTCCAATAATTATAAAGGCAACTTAATATTAGGAGAAGATTTTAACTGTACATTTGATATTTCTGAAACTACAAATAAGACCACTGCGTACATCTGCTGTATCAAAAGCTTTTAACAAGTGGGTAGTATCATTTCATCTTGTAGATGCTTTTACATTTAAAGAAGATAAATCTTTGTTGCTTTCCCATCAAGATCACAGATTTGCTACCCAAACTAGAACAGATGAAATATTTGCTGCCCATGACTTACATTCTAAAATCATTAATTTCTCAATCACTCCCTTCCCTTTTCAGACCACAATTCATTGATACTAAAACTTCAAAATGAGTACAAACCATTAATCTTTCACTCCAGAATTCCCGCATATATAATTAAAATTAAAGAGTTCAAACCCTGGTTATTATCTGAATTACAGTTATTCTTACATATTAATTATACCACAGAGATAAATAAAATAATGATGTGGGACTCATTCAAATTTACATATATGGTAAAACCCTAACTTGGTATTAAAAAAAAAATCAGAGAATGGGATTCTGAAGTATTAGATTTACAATCCAAACTTTTGTCAGTAAAAGCTGAAAAAATCTAAATCATTTGGAGATGAAAAAGAAAGAAGTATTAAACAATACATACAACAAAATTCTAATAAAAAAAATAGTTTAGCTTTAGAAAAAGTAAAAATTAATACCTTGGCCACTTCTTCCAAACATCTACATAATTTATCCACAAGAATCAAAACACAATCAAAAGCTAATAAAATTAAAATTATCTTCCATGAAAAAAAGGGAAAAACGTCTCTGATATAGGTGACATTCTTGATGCCTATAAAAAAATCACTATATGGAACATTTCCAGAAAGAAAATATACATATCGATAAATTAAATCTAGATGAAAAATGTTCAAATATAAAAAAAACAAAAATTAAAACTAGATCTGCAAGCACTCATATCCTACAAAGAAATTACAGATACAATAAAAGAGGGTAAAAAATAATAAAGCTCCAGGTATAGATGGCATAATTATGGAAATATATGAACCTTTTCCTTCAAAGATACTATCCCTCTTCCATAAAACTCAATTAGAAATACAGTCATGAGCTTTAATACCACCCTCTTGGAGATATTCCTTAATCACACCAATCCTAAAGGAAAACAAATCCTCAAACATCTGTACCTCATATAGACTTATATCACTATTAAATAATGACTTTAAGATATTTATGACAATATTAACTAACAGAATGAAATACCACTATCTAAAACAATCAATAATGATCAAACTGGATTTATATATCATAGACACACACGACAATATTAGAAGAATAATTTCTTATAGATTATGTTAATAATGGAAATAAAGAAACAGTCATAATTGGCTTAGATATAGAGAAAGCCTTTTATTCCCTAAATTGGGACTATTTATTTAAATTCATAAAGCTATCTGAATTCCCTGCATCCTTTGTTCATCTCCTAAAGAATATATATACAAATAATGTAGCATATGTCAAGTTATGTCCTTTTACCTCTGAATCTATACATATAACAAAAGGCACAAAACAAGGATGTCTCATGTCACCGATTCTATTTGCTCTGGCTATTGAAATATTGGCAGATTCAATTTGTAACAATATAAAAATCAAAGGAATAGATGTTTATGAACAATACAATTCTAAAGTAATGCTGTTTGCTGATGACATATTACTAACATGATCTAATACAAAAGAGACATTAGAATTAGATATATTAATTGTTAAATTTCATATGACTTCAAGACTCCATTTGAATAAATCAAAATCAAAATTTTTATTTTTAAATAAAAAAAGAACTGCAAACTAAAGGGGATCACATCATAGGGAAACAAGACTCTATCATAAAATATCTAAGAATTGAGTTATGCAAGGATAATAAAGAATTAGTCTCAAAAAACTACAGTAATATCATCAATACAATTAAAATCTCTGTGGAAAAATGGAACAAAACAATATTAACATTTGAAGATAGACTATAGTTAATAAAAAATGGTTTTACTGCCCAAGATCCTATATATAGCCTTGGCAATACAACTGTTACCAGAAAGGAGTATACTTAAATAAATACATTTATGCCTAATAAAATTGTTATGGTTTCCCAAAATAAACAGACTATCTTTAATACATCATATCAGACCATGGAAACAGGATTAAACTTTCCTGATATAGAAACATATATAAAAGCATCAATATCTAAAACAATCTCAGACTGGATAAATCCAAATTACTCTGCAAAGTGGAAAGAATATCAATAAATTAATTTGATTTACAAAAAAAAAGCTTTGAATAACAGATAAAAACAATTTGCCATGGCATATATTATGTATTAGTATGCAATATAACATAACTAAACCCACTAAAACTCATATGATTAATTATTGCTGATTCATTTAGGAAAATTATTAATGCAAATAAAGATTTACAAATCTGGTTTGATCATTTAACACCATTTATAGTCACAAAGAACTTTCCATATAAAATATATAGAGAAATTATTAATTCCTGGGAAGAGAAAGGATTTGTTTGTTGGCTCCAATGTATCAAAGAACTAAAAGTTTTAGATATGCAAGTAATAAAAACAACATATAAAATTTCCACAACAGGACTGGCTAACTTTACAGAGTATTCTGTCATATTCACAAAATTTAAGTAGAATAACTAACAATTCTTCATTTAAAGAAATACCTAAATTTACGAAATACATATATGAAATCATATATAATGACTTTGACAAAACATTGATAAACTATAAAAAAACACCCAAAAGCTCATATTAGAAATATATAACAAAAGGACACTCAATACAGTTAACTGAAGATATCAAAGCAAATATCTTATCATTGATAAAATATACATCCTTTACACAATATTGGAAAGTTTTTAATTGGAAATGCTTGCACAGACCATTCTTAACCCCAGACAGAATCAGTAAAATTAGTTCTTCTATAAAAGGAATATGTTGGAGATGTGAGCAAGTACACAATGCAGATTGGAACCACATTTTCTTTGATTGTGTTAAAATTAAGCCATTTTGTGCCTCACAGTAAGACGCTGTTCAGTTCGATTCTCAGCTAGAGCGTCTTCTGTATGGAGACATGCATGAATGGGTGCACCTTCATTGAAGGTTGTGTGTCAGGGCTGGTAACTCGGCACGGACCGGAGTTCCGCTGTGGCGACCCCTCACCGGGAAAAGCCAAAAGACACAACAACATTAATAACTTTCTACAAGCTTTATTTAATGAATCATTTTATTTAACTAAAGCTGTTGTATTATTAAATGTGAATGAAGGTCCTCATTTGAATAGGTCAAACATGTATCTTATATGGACTATACTTGCAATTTCAAAGAAGTGTATAACAAGAAGATGGAATACAAACACAATACCAACTTTGGAAGACTTCTACAGCCTACTGAAGATCACAGCATTTATTGGAAATTAAAATTAAAGAACTAAGAATTTATCCAAAGCCATTTATCAATAACCCTTGGAGAAAAGTCTTATCGTTGATTGACACTATACAATAATTGATCAGACACTCCGATAATGGATTGCACAAACTTATAATGTAACTGTATACATTAAGATCTGTTATAGTGTCAGGCTATAATGTACATAGTTATTTAAGATTTTATATATAAATACTATGGAATTCATTCAAATGTATTTGAAAAATAATAAAAAAAAAAAAAAAAAATCGAAAAAAAAAGATCAGTTCATCTTTTTCCCTGTGCCACCTCAGGACTGAGCCCAGATTATGAGTACCTTTTATGGCACATTTTCCTGAGGTGCTTGGTCTGACAGAATGCACACATGTTGCACTTAGGGTCTGATCTGGTCCACATGGGAAGTGTTACCACAATAGGAAGGGTTACCATTACATGAATTACCTGGTAGTGTGTGATACACAGGAGTGTATCACCAACATGTCTGCCCAGCATACTGACAGTGCACATGATTCCCACAACTGGTACAGCGGCTCACCCTACAACTTTTCCTACATGATAGGATGCCCAGTGGTCATCTTGTAATTGGGAATATATTGATAGACAGATAAATACATAGCTATCTATCTATCTGTGTATATGTATATACAAAGTAGTTACTCATAGTAACGTATTCTCCACATTTCCTTTGTTTTGTCTCTCCTCCTTCTCTTTTTTACTTTTTATTTCAGGTGATGCACCTACAGGAAATCCACACAATCAAACAGATGCATACTATTTTAAACCAGAAACATAACTGAGCATGTGTTTGGGATCCTGACGGCAATCTTTTTCTGTCTGGGTACACCTGGTGGTGCCAAGCAGTAAGAGCCTGCTACATCTGCCAGAATACTAAAGGTGTGTGCAGTGTTACACAATATTATACTTAGGAGGCAGTTTCAGCAGAGTCGGCTCTTGCTGGGGCAGCAGTTCTCCTAACAACAGGCAGAAAATGCCAAGTCACAGAAGGACCTAACAACAGGACATGATCATACCAGACTGAGGTAGGTATGGTATGCTGTAGCACTAGCAAAGCAGCAGTGAATTGTATGAGAGTTAAGCATATAAATTACAGTAACAATTATGCATGCAAAACCAACATCAGGCTTTACTTACTCATGAATAGGCTAGCTATGTTCTGTATCTAATAATGGCAAACCAAGGGACAATATACAAAGGGCAGGGTGCAGCTATCATCATTTGCACAGAAACAGATGGGAGTACTGGAGTGCATGTCTTCTACAGGGAAGAGTGTGAATTTAAATGCTGAGGAGTATAAAAGTAAAAAGTGTGTTTATGTGAAGTGTCACAACCAGTATGGAGAGTATAATCTCAAGAAGGGCCATGGTCAGAGGGTGTGTGTGAAGTGCCTGGGGCTATAGTGGGGTGGTTAGACAGGGGCACAGCCTCAAAACATCCTCTGTAACCCCCCTGACTGTGCCAACGTATCCACACCATCAACATCAGAGGCTACAGATACTCTAATATCAGGCAGGGGTAGTACCTTTGTGCTGATACATGAAAAGGAATCACCTGGGAATACAGCAAAATACCCATTGTTAATATGACCCTGCACCACAACTTGACATGCAACTGAGATTTTTACAACTATAAATATGTGATAAAAACAAATCTTCATTCCTGTACCTTGTGCAGATAGTTATCATTATTGAATCCCTGATGTTCCTTTATACTGTTAAACAGACACATTTACTTGAATTTTACTTGAATTGTACATTGACTAAGAGTTAAAGATGTTTTAGAGGTACTGATAACAAGAAAAATAACTGTGTACCTGTGGCATCCACAGTGGATACTCTACAAGGTCTATTCATCTCTGCTTAGACATGCAACATTACTCTGTGGGACTCTGCGGAGGTGGTACTGTCTTTGAGAGACAAGGAACTCTTCTCTCTTTATACGCTGAAACTCATTTGATGGACCACCACATATTGCCCTATGTTACCAAGCTGAAGTTCTGCCCTGTGGATGGCACTATGGATCTATGGCCCTGGAGCAGGCAATGTCATACCTGTTGTCCTGCCCACCTATCACATTAACATAGCTCAGGCAATGTCATGGAAAGGCTGGATGGCTGCATGGTTGTCAAAGAGCTGTTTCCCATGGATATAGAGGGCATTGAGTACCATATCATTCTCAGCATCTAAAAAGTATGGCCTATGGCTGATGCTGTTTTTATCTGGGTGCCTGCTTTTAGGCATTCCTCTGTTGTTATGGAAAATGTTGGAAATAACAGTCTTGTTCCTGCATGGCCTTAAAAAGCCTACTACTATAACTATCCTCCCAAGCCATATAGTATACTGTATGTGTGCTTTGCAGTTAGACATTACTATCATCATTACAGTAACACAAGGTGCCACAAACCTGGCCTACTATGCAGATGATAGGATAAAGTCAGAGATCATGCACCACCTATGTACTGTAAGTTTAAAACATGCTAGCTAAACATGTAAACTGGTAATTAAAGCCATCCGCAAATATTACACATCTTTCTCTTTATGTCTATAGCAGCTGAAGATATTTAAGAAAACAGGCATAGGAAAAGGTTGGAGCCCCACCAAGGTTTGTTTACCTATGAAAATTAGGAGATGGTAAGTGCACATTTTGTGAGTCTGTTACCGTTTTCTTTTTTGACATTTTTGTTTGTTAATTTACCCAAATACTGTCCTTTGAAACTTTCACTGCCATAACTTTTCTCTTGGTTTATATACTGACTTTTCCCCATTTAGACCACCAAGGTTACCACTGTGCAATAAATTAATATAGTCCGGCAGGCCCCATAAAGCAGAAGAGGCTATTTTCAAAGTTTACTTACAGAAGTGCTCAGAGGTTAACAGTTTGGCCACTATATACTTCATTCACTTAATTATAGACATAATTAAGGGAATTTAAAATGAGGTTTGTTGGATGTGGAGTTTTCACAGCTTATTAATCTTGAGGTATACAGCTGGCCAAGCAGGCTGGAAGTTATTGTTTCCATATGTACTGAATCATATACTCACTTATTATAAATTATTTATGCCAAAATGTGTTTTAGAACAAAGGGTTATTAGGTCAAGCAAGTTAAATTAAGGTCATTCAAATGAGGCACTTGTGACTTACTAATGTATTATTATGGAATAAATCTTACAAAAGTGGAGAAAATATTTGGCTTGTAGATTACAAAAGTAGCAGTTATAATAATAATATTGCTTCTCTGCTATCTTCCAACTAACCATCATGGAATGTTAGGCTTAGCTCTGAGGTTGAACTATTAACTATCAGAAGTATCTTCATGTGATGCCAGCCCAGCTGCCCAGGACCTGGTGTTATTCCAGTATACTTGAAAAGAAAGACTGCTGTGTTTCTCCTAACCAGTGTCTGTCCTGAGGACACTGTTTGGAAACTTGTGGTTTTGTTGCTGCAATGACCTCATCTATAACTTGGACTAGTGACAAGAGAAAGGCTGCCATAAACTCCAGCTGACATTCTTCTTACAAATCCCCTTGGCATTTGTAAAACAACACATTTTATCTTACTGAAGTCAGACACTCAAGGTGAGTAACTATAACATTTTATGTGTAGAATGCAAACATGAATGTAGACATTCAAAGACTGTTACCCTGTCTGACTCGCATCCTAGTCACACATTTACTGTTGATGTTTTAGCATATGTGTACATTCTGAACTAGACGCAGCTGTCCGTTTTCTTTTTTTTTTTTTGGCATAAATGAATACAACTCTTCATTGTTTTTCCTTTTGAATTTGCAATTATTAAAACAACGGTAAGAAAGAAGTAGAGAAGAGAGGTAGTAAGGAAAGGAGATCATTTGGTGTATTCCCCCTGCTTGCCTGTGTAAAGTGGTCGGGTACATGAGACACTGTGTTCCTATAAGCATGTGTCCATTTCCACATTCTGCTGTATGATGATAATGCAAGACAATGGGCTACTATTCCCCTTCTGTTGATGGTGACATTGTAGATAATTTGCTAGATTAAGAATATAATGTTAAAATCATATTATACAGTGCATATATAACAGGGATGTCATTAGTATCCCAGCAGGATGGTGAATATGGTCATAAGTGATTACTGGGCCAATGACCCCAGGGAGCCTTTTTAAACCTAATTATGCTTCCCAACTGTATGTAATATGTTTTGCTACCTTAGTGTTATTTTAAGGGGTATACATGGTCTTGAGAATGAGTGGTCAAGCACTTATAAGCAGCCTCTTGTCTACAAAAGACATAGGTACCAAGACATAGGTACCAGACCAGGGGTAAATTTCTGACTTCCTATCAGCTGGTCCAACTTAAGCTTGAGTTGGATTAAAGAAGAAATCTGCTTTACTTGGATGAATGTTCCAGAGAAGAGGTAGTCTCTGAAACACATACCTGTCCCTCTAACATATCCTATTTATGTTGCAAGGTTTGGGTCCCTAGATTGGGTAATTCTGATGTTATTTGTTTTGTGGATGTGCAACAGATCCATTGGATACTTCTCATTTATTCAGCTTTAATATAGTCTTGTACATATTTCTTCAGATCTTGTTTAAATTGTTTTATTATGCATCTACTATTTAGGCTCATAGGTATTTACTAGCCTAAACACCACAAGGCCTTTTTAAGCCTACCCATGCATCCCAAATGTCTGACAAGTTTTGATACCCTTGATAAGTATAAGCACAGGCCTGGGAGATAAACCATTTGCAGGTTACCTTTATCCATTAGAGACATAGGTGCCAAACCAGGGATGAATTTCCGGTTTCCCATCCAATTGTCTAAGTTGTACTTGAATTGGATTAGGGAGGAACTCTGCTTCACATGGGTGGGGAGCCTGTTCCATAGACGGGGTAATCTCTGGAATACATACCTATCTCTCCAGCAGGTCCTATTTATATCTCAGGCAAGGTTTAAGCCTTTAGAATGGGTTATTCTGGTGCTGTTTGATTTGTGGATATGCAGGAGGTTAATCAGAGTGGGATCTGACAATGCTCTGTATGCGAGGCATAGATCTCCCCTCAAAAGCCTGTAGGAGAGAAAATACAAGGACAGGGCCTTGAGGTGGTCTGCATAGGTCATTTTACTTAAACCCTGTATTCTTTTAGTGAAGAATTCTGTGGATGTTCCAATTGTTGGATATGCTTGGTTAGGTACATACCAAAGGGGGCACTGTACTCGATAGGTCTGATGAATGCTGAATACAGTGGAACAATGACTTCCTTGGACTTAGATGCCATACTTTTGTTTATAAGTTGTGCAACATAGAATGATTTCCTCACCACTGTAGACACATGATGGTCAAAGGCTAGATTGTTATCTATGTGTGCCCTTAAGTCCCTGATTACTGGGTCAACTCTAAGTGGTGTGTTGTCAATATGATAGCTACTAGGGATGGATGACTTCCCAAAGAATACTATTATGCATTTCCTGGCATTTAGTTTTAGTCCATGGCTCTGACGCCAGTTGTTTGTCTGTGTCAGTCCCTTCTGGAGAACATTTGTGTAATAGTGAGATTCAGTGACATCCCTAATTTGCAATCATCTGCAAATTTAGTCAGCCAGAGACCGCTGACATTGGCCTTGACTTCTGACAAGTAAGTGCCAAAAAGGAGAAGTCCAAGGACTGATCCCTAAGGGACGCCACTTGTGACTGGCCTCTTTGTAGAGGTGGACTTCCCAATTCTAACTTCCTGGGTCCTGTCTGTGAGCCAGTTGGCTATCCACTGGGTGACATATGGGTTTGTACCTAAACTCTTGAATTTGTCAACAATGCCCGAATGGGGTATTGTGTCAAATGCATTGGTAAGGTCAAGGTAGGCAGTGTGCACGATTTTTCCCTCCTCCACTGCTTTGGTGACCTTCTCAAAGAAGACCACCAGGTTGAGTAGGCATGATCTGCCCTTGACAAAATCAAACTGGGTTGGGTCCAGACTTTACTATATATCTCTATTGATCATCTCCATGATAATTCATACCATGGATTTACATATAAGACTAATGAGACTTTTGGGTCTACAGTTTCCAGGGTCTATATATGGCTCACCTTTGTGCAGAGGGATGACTGTTGACTTTCTACATTCATGAGGCATGAAGCCTGTTTGGAGACTACAGTTAAATAGCAATTCCAAGGTCCTGATAGGTCATATTTCATGCTATTTAGAAGGCATTCTGGGATATTGGCTGGGCTCATTGATGCAGTGTTTTTGGTCTTAGAGAGAGCATTAAGGACCTGTTCCCCAGTGATAGTAGGGGGAGATATATTTGATATTTCCTGAGGGAAGGTTGAGGGGGAGAGAGGGGTAAAATTGGAGCTGAAGTTATCGGCCAGGAGGATTGGTATATCTTCTGGCTCAGTATAGGTGGCTCCATTTACAATGAGCTCTGCACACAATTGTTTCTTATTGTTTTTATCCCTAGGTCTCCACTGAAAATGGGCATTGCACCCAAATGGACTTTCCCCGCTAAACAAAAGCAAATATATAAATAAAATAAGCATTTTACGTCAAAATGCTTTCTCTCATTTAATGAGGAATACATCCTGGTTCACTGACTGGTATACTAGATGCAAGAAATGCATATCTCTGTCCCAAATTCAATAGTTTAAAGTACATAAGAAAAATAAGGACATTTAGGGTTCAAATCAGGTTACAACTGATGACTAAAGTATGACGTTATCCATGTCTCTTATCCAGATAACATGGAGACACAAGATTCTCCAGCAGCAATGTACGGTGACTTCTTACATACAGACTTGCTGGACTTGCTACTAGGTGCCTACTATAAATTGAAAAACAGAGAAACAGATCTTGATAGCAGCTATGTAATGGGGGACAGACCCATAGATCTTGATAACAGATATGTAATGTAGGACAGACACACAAATCCTGATAACAGGTACGTAATTGAGGACAGACATATGGATCCTGATGGCAAATACCTAATGGAGGACAGCCACACAGATCTTGATGGCACATACCTAATGGAGGACAGACAGACAAATCCTGATGGCAGGTACGTAATGGAGAGCCCATCAAATCTGCCTCTTTCTCTAGGTTTTTAATAATATGAAAATCCTACTTAACCAGCTAGATATTTTTTTACAAATACATAAGAAATGCTTTGTATTGAAGCCATGCTTTCTTGAACTCTTATTATTCCTATGAAGCTACCATCTCTTCAGGAAGTTTGTTGCAGACATTCACCACCTTCTTTATGAAAAATATCCGTATTCATGTTTACTGTTAGCCAGTTACTTTCAGGTTGTGACCTCATTATCTCATGTATCTCTTTTTCTGTGAAGATGTTACCCAAATCTTTTTGAATTCTCTTCAGACACTTTCAGGTGTTTATAACATTGCATTCACCATTCACCAAATAGGGCCACCACACACAACGCAGAAAAAAAATTAAACCACTCTGCTTTTATCCAGCAGAAATGCATTTTCATAATATCTCTCAATGTTTACATGCATTTCTTCTCTTAATGAAAGTTGTGTAAACTGGGGTTGACAGCAAACCTAAAGTGATGCAGCCAAAGGAAAGCAAAGTTGAGTTTTGTTCCACAAGTTATTAAGCCCAAGAGAAAAGTGCTATAAAGGGACAGACATGGGCACTGCAGCAAAGTCTGTGACTTTTTCCAGTAGGACAAAAGTTTAAAAAAACTACTAGCTAAGAACAGCAATTCCCTTTCTGAGTATTTATATTCCTTCCTTTATTCCAACCCTTAAATTGCCACACATACTGATTTTACAAGAAACCTTGCATTACTTTCTTTAGGGATTTGTTCCATTGCTTCTTACATCTCATTGTCCATTATGTTTCAGACCATGATAGAGGAAAATCTCAAAAGCAAGGTGTCAGCATCCCGCTCTTTCTTTCCTCATAATTTAAAGTGAAACATATATATTTTGTAGACCAAACAATACAGAAACCATTCTTGTATAGAGATTTTTTCTGGAATATGATTGAGACAACTTTGTATGCTTATCATACAATTCACAAAAGGGGCATCAGTACAGACTAGAATGGCAGGAAACTTGATATGGTGACTGACACTGAATAAAGTAAGTAATACATTCATACCATGGTGTAGGAATACTTACATCTAACAAACTCTTAAACTTTGCAAGAGCAATTTATTTAAGCCACTGAGTATAAATGAAAAAGAAATGTCTCATTACAATGCCATACAAAATTGCAAAAACACAAAGTCATAAAAAAGTTAATGATAATACCATAACAAAGAATGAAAGCTAATGGCAATTCTGAGTACCACAACTAAGTGAGTGGACAGAACAGTTTAAAGATATTTCAAATGGGACATTTGCTGGAGACAATGTGTATGCTGTGTGAAAAGGAAAGCATAACTTAAAAAACAAGTTATGTCCACCTCCATCAGGCCATTTTAGGGAAGAATAGATTAAAGTAGAAGCGTTTGTGCTGCAGTAACATTAGAGAGAAGGTACTGAGGATTACTACTGCATTTCTAATCATAACCAACTTACTATGCGTTTGAAACATGGATGCCAAAAAATTCACATCCAGGTGAAACTCAAGAGGAGAATCTTGATATCCATGTCAAAAACTCTTAATAAGAGGTTAAGATTTATGACCTGATCATACTTTTTCTGCAGTGCATGGAGCTGTATCTGCTCCAAATACTACTAGTTACAGAAAAAAGCGTATGATCACAAAGTATTTTACCAGGTTTCCAAGGCCTTCAAAGCTTTTAAAACAGTTAGTGTTATTAAAGGTAGTAGCCAGAAGTAAAGTGCCTTTTCTGTAGAACTTAAGTGTTTAAAAGCTGATAGATATTTCATTCTTCCTCACTTTCTGCCACTATTATTTGCTAGGTGGCACTGTCCACTGTTGGTCCCTAGCACAAATCCTGATCTTATCAGCATGCAGGTGTGCTTAATGAGCTTTCGTTAAGCATTCCTATCACTTTTAAATGCTGATCTCATGCTAGTAATTGTATAATTACCTTTTTCCTAATTCCAGAGTGTGATCATGGCATTCTGTGTATTACAAAACCAACATGTCCTTCAAGAAAGGATTACGGCCTAAAAATGACATACCCCAAGAACAAAGTTTACTGTAAGAAACTAAGCACATAAATGAAACAACAAACAAATAAATGGAAATACATCTTTACAGGAAATAAAATGTCTCATTAGCTGTTCCAAAAACAAACAAAAAAATCTTCTTTTATATATGTGTACATATGTGTACACATGTATGTATGTAATATGACAAATGTAGTATATAAAATAGTACAGTAATGCAAACTTTTTCTTATCCAGTATCTAACACTGTATCTGGCAGTCAACTTTTAGTCCACTTTCATTCAAAAAACTGGAGAATTTGTTATCAAAATCTTATTTATAGTTTGTCAGTCAGGTTGGTGAGCTACTTCAAAGACCTTTTTTAATCACAACACAAGCCATGTAGCACATACAATGTTACTATGGCAAATGTTGTTGTGTCTTTCGGCTTTTCCCTGTTAGGGGTCGCCACAGTGGAACTGCGGTCCGCTAATGATTGGTAGTTGATTTTTACGTGCCGAGTTACCAGCCCTGATGCACAACCTTCAACGAAGGTACACCCATTCACGCATGTCTCCACGCAGAAGACGCTCTAGCTGATAATCGAACCAGACAGCGTCTTACTGTGAGGCGACAACGCTACCGCAGTACCACCACTACGGCAAATACTATAATACAATGCAGAAAGCAATCAAAATTCATAAAACATTGTACAGGATACATGAATAAAGTAAGTAATACATTCATATTCATAAACTTATACAGAAATGCATCATATCCCTCATTCCAATAACACATAACTGCAATGTTCTCATATGCAGACTTATGCAAATATTTGTCATATTGAAGAGGCTATGCCTTTCTATAAAACTGAAAACTTTCTCTTAATATTCCATATGCATATCCAATCACTTTTGTACAATCCCACAGAAGTGAAAAACTACTTCTAGTTTTAATGGAAAATGTTCTGCTCAAAGCAATGTTAATGAAAGAACTAACTGTTAGGAAGGTCCAGCATAAATACAATAGTTAAGAAAACAAACAACTTGGAGTCATTACAGCATGACATCTTTTAAAGAAAAAAATTATTTTGCCAGGAGAAAATTACAACATTATTAAGAGTGTGCAGGACTTGCAATTCATACTCTGTTTTTTATGTATGGATCATTGGAGGTTATTAGGCTATTGGCCCTGTGGCCCTTGTAAGCCTAGCCAAGAGTTTAATCCATGTTTAGACAAGCCAGCACCCAAAGCCCCTGTATCACCAAATATTGCATCAAAAATTGCTTAGATGCCTTTATTTTCTGCATCTACATTACTTTGGTTTAGCAGCTCAGTTCTTGCATTTCAGTGTTGTAACTATCACTAAATTTAACATTTTGCATTGTTTTTTTTTTTTTTTACAGACTATTGAAAGGCAACACTTAGAACAGAATTCAGGACTGGAAATAACACAAATACATTGCTGTTATGCCTTCATTTTACCTCCCTCTGACCATGACCCTAGACCTATGATACTTTCAAGGTCTTCTGCAACAGTTCCTTGAGACCAGTTAAGTGCTATTTGCAGAAATGCATTTAATGTGCAAGTGCTTTGTATTTAACAGGAAAATACTGATTAAAAGGAAATCCCAAAGAACATGAGTGCTGATGCTTCTGCTGGAACTGACAGACATAGCAGTCCTTATGGGGACAGACAGACAGAAGTATTCAAACATAGAGACAGTTTTAAAAACAAGATGCAAGGAGGATCTGTTGTATTATAAAGTACTGGTGCGTGCATGACATATAACCTGAATCATGACACTAGCAGTATGTGGGATATAGAGTTTGGTCTTGTATGCTTGATATTCCTTACAATTCTGCAGTGTTTTGACTGCTTTTACTAGCCGCTGTCCAGTGAACAGGTAAACAAATGTAAGGACATATGCACAGTGCAGCAGTGTGTGCTTAGTAATGCTGCAGTGCAGTCATTTTCTGCATATTCTTATGCTTCAGACTCAAGACATGAGAGAAACGTATACACACAGCCTTGTGTGCATATGTACATATCTGACTACACATATGCTTGTTCTTTAGGGACTGGAAACATAAAACACTGCAACTGGACATCTGTGTGGTGAAATACATGACAGAAGGGGTTGTAGGCAGAGTGTAGTACATATACTTGTTCTTTAAGGACTGGAAACAGAAAACACTGTAACTGGACATCTGTGTGGTGAAATACATGACAGAAGGGGTTGTAGGTAGAGTGGAATAGGATGTGTGCTTCTACCTCAATTGAACTGTGAACATTTATCAGACCAAATAACATAAGGAAAAGGTGTGCACACAGCCAGCAAAATGTATGCAGTATTCATGTAGTGGTACAAGATGTCCTCAGGAAAGGCTGCCACAGAGAAGAAGGAATGCACGGACTGCCAAACTATGCCCCTGCAGTAACTGGAATGCACAAAGCACATAGCAAACAAGGATTACAAGCAGTGCCCGCAGCATGGCATAACATGCAGACATGTATTAAATATGGGCCTTACATTTAGAGCTAGAGTACAGGCATACATATAATCATTCACATGCAATATCACCCATATCTATGCATGAGTGTTCAGGATTCCACTTATTTGGTATCAATAAGCCTAATGGAACCAACACTCCCACCTTTTCCCAGAATGGGTGAGCCAGCATTAGATGTTCACTCCTGTCCACTGCTCTGTCTGACTTTTGGAGCACCTAACCTACTATTCAAATGTGAGATGTCTGGGCCATAGTTAGGACATTACCCATCTATGTCACAGTGACAGGCTAAAGTTCATAAAATTTTTAACCCGAGTGCCACTCAATAATAAAATTTTTAACCTGAGTGCCACTCAATAATAAAATTTTTAACCTGAGTGCCACTCAATACTGACTGCTGTATTCTAGGCACTATCAGTATTTCATTATGGACTTATCACTGTCATGGTGCATTTTAAGTCCTAATGGGTTTAAATATGAAAATCCCATCCAAAACTCACTCATCATAACAACTGCATGGCAACAGTGAACCAACAATAGTAACACAGGGTTACAGCACAACCACAAACCAACATTAGTAGTACTGGGTTACAAGCACAACCACGAACCAACATTAGTAGCACTGGGTTACAGCACAACCACGAACCAACATTAGTAGCACTGGGTTACAGCACAACCAAGAACCAACATTAGTAGCACTGGGTTACTGCACAATCAAGAACCAACATTAGCAGCACTGGGTTACAGCACAACCATGAACCAACATTAGTAGCACTGGGTTATAGCATGACCATGAACCAGCAATAGTAGCACTGAGTTACAGCACAACTGTGAGCTAACAATAGTAGCACTGGGTTACAGCACAACCATGAACCAACAATAACAGCACTGGGTTACAGCACAACCATGAACTAACAATAGAAGCACTGGGTTACAGCACAACCATGAACCAATATTAGTAGCACTGGGTTACAGCACAACCAAGAACCAACATTAGTAGCACTGGGTTACAGCACAACCATGAACTAACAATAGAAGCACTGTAGTAGCACTGGGTTACAGCACAACCATGAACCAACAATAACAGCACTGGGTTACAGCACAACCATGAACTAACAATAGTAGCACTGGGTTACAGCACAACCATGAACCAATATTAGTAGCACTGGGTTACAGCACAACCAAGAACCAATATTAGTAGCACTGGGTTACAGCACAACCATGAACCAACAATAGCAGCACTGGGTTACAGCTCAACCAAAAACCAACATTAGTAGCACTGGGTTACAGCACAACCACAAACCAGCATTAGTAGCACTGGGTTACAGCACAACCAAGAACCAACATTAGTAGCACTGGGTTACAGCACAACCATGAACCAACAATAACAGCACTGGGTTACAGCACAACCATGAACTAACAATAGAAGCACTGGGTTACAGCACAACCATGAACCAATATTAGTAGCACTGGGTTACAGCACAACCAAGAACCAACATTAGTAGCACTGGGTTACAGCACAACCATGAAAGCACTGGGTTACAGCACAACCATGAACCAATATTAGTAGCACTGGGTTACAGCACAACCACAAACCAGCATTAGTAGCACTGGGTTACAGCACAACCAAGAACCAACATTAGTAGCACTGGGTTACAGCACAACCATGAAACAACAATAGTAGCACTGGGTTATAGTACGACCATGAACCAGCAATAGTAGCACTGGGTTACAGCACAACCGTGAACTAGCAATAGTAGCAATGGGTTACAGCACAACCATGAACTAACAATAGTAGCACTGGGTTATAGCACAACCATGAACCAGCAATAGTAGCACTGGGTTACAGCACAACCATGAACTAACAACAGTAGCACTGGGTTACAGCACAACCATGAACTAACAATAGTAGCACTGGGTTATAGCACAAGCATGAACCAACAATTGTAGCACTGGGTTACAGCACAACCATGAACTAACAATAGTAGTACTGGGTTATAGCACAACCATGAACCAGCAATAGTAGCACTGGATTACAGCACAACCATGTACTAACAACAGTATCACTGGGTTACAGCACAACCATAAACCAACAATAGCAGCACTGCCTTACAGCACAACCGTGAACCAACAATAGTAGCACTGGGTTATAGCACAAACATGAACCAACAATAGCAGCACTGCCTTACAGCACAACCGTGAACCAACAATAGTAGCACTGGGTTATAGCACAACTGCGAACCAACAATAGCAGCACTCAGTTACAGCACAACCGTAATCCAACAATAGTAGCACTGGGTTACAGCACAACCATGAACTAACAATAATAGCACTGGGTTACAGCACAACCATGAACCAACAATAGTAGCACTGGGTTACAGCACAACTTTGAAACGACAATAGTAGCACGGGGTTGCAGCACAAGAGTGAACCAATAGTCATAGTATTGAGTTATAGCACAACCGTGAACTAACAATAGTAACACTGGGTTACAGCAGAACCATGAACCAACAATAGTAGCAGAGGGTTAAAGCAATGATGTTTAATTATTTTTTGGTTCTGCTTCCATATTTTATGCGGCAATATCTATGTATCCATCTGTGGGTACCTAAGTCATGCCACTAGCTATATTAAGAAATCATGTACAGCAATGCATGTGACCATGTGTCTGGGCAGCTTTATGTTTCAAGGACTGATTTGCAGTTTTGGTAACTGCACACTGATAATGGTTGATATGCTGCATCCATCTGTGTCCCAAGTGGGTTGTAAACCCTATTAAATACAGTGGGGTAACTGTCCCTGAATTGCGTCAACATGCTATCGATGTAGAATGGTTCACCTGCTTGTGTAGTGAATATCATAACGAGGCTTCATGCATAATAACATATGCTAGTAGTCCTGTTGTTCTGATTTTTGGGATCCTGTTGACCCACAGACAGCATGAGTGCTGTCCAATTGCTGGGAATGGAGTGAAATGAGTTTTGCCAACAGCGGAGTTTTCTTTTTTCTCCAGTGTTGTACATTCTCAGAATAGGTATATTTAAGTTTTGGGGGCTACCCCCCAAATGAAGGGTGAATGTGAGATTGCCCCTCCTGCAAAAATATTGAGGTTCATCAAAACCCATTTTGCTCTTTTTCTGTCTACTGGTCATTAAGGTGCTATGGACGGGTTGAAATATAGAACGATATTCTGAATCAAGCTTGGGCTTTTTCTGCACATTTCCTCGATTAGCCATCCTATATAATGCATTCCATGTTTATGAATCCTACACAAAGCATGCTATACAATATCAGACTGTGCAGATAGGAAATAGGTCAGTATTTCTATTCATCAGTGTTTGCTGAAGAAGGAAAATATCGGTCTACTGAAAAATCTTTTCAAACTGAACATATTTTGAAAAGAAACTGCAGGTGAGCTTTGAGTAGTGTTGTTGTGTTAAAATATCACTATATACTTTCATGCAAAGCTAATTCTATTTGCTACAACAACCAAATATGTTTATTTTATTATAAGAATGTTTCTGTACTTAATATTTTCCATAACAATACTGCAACAACAAAGGAATTGCAGAAAGTCTGCTGTTCCCTTAATGAAACACCTGAAAAAATATTACTATTTGGTAAGGATGGATATGAGTGCTGTTGTCCTGCTTTCTCCTTGCAGTGTCTTCTCTGGCAACATCTTAATATGTTAAATGTTTCATCATCACATGAGCAGCATTTAATGAGCCAGCAAGGGCTTCAAACTAGCAGACATGGACAGTCAGCTGAGGTTGTGTCAAAATGAAATATCTTGGGCTTACAGTGCTGAGGAGAGGTGAGAACTGCCCCACAGTTTTCTCAGCTTATCTTTCAAGCTTTTCCCTTTCCAGCACAATCGGTTTTGTGTGCTGGTTGCAGCAGTTTAGTCTGAAGGGAGGGTTTCATTGCCAGCAAACAGGATGATTGCAACTGCATGTCTGAACATGCATTTTCAATACACATTCCCAAACTGCATTACCTGAGAGAGAGTGAGGGGGAGAGAAAGAGTGTGTGTGTGTGTGTGTGTGTGTGTGTGTGTGTGTGTGTGTGTGTGTGTGTGTGTGTGTGTGTGTGTGTGTGTGTGTGTGTGTGTCTGTTGTAGGGGCAGTGAGAATCATACTTTGTATCTGTCTAAAGACATGAAAGACTATAGATGACTTCTTTTTTTTAGTACATATACTTTATAACTTGCTAAAGAATAATTTGGATTTAAGCCTTTCTCTCACTCTATAATACACACACACACATATATATATATATATATATATATATATATATATATATATGTATACTTTAAATAAGGCATCAGTGAAATCCAAAGTTTATATTCCAAATTCATCTAGTTTCTATGAAGAGCACAACAGAAGGGTGAGTGTCATGGGGAAATGGGTAATAATACTTCACTTCAAGAATATAAAAGGGAAAGAAACTATTGCAATAAAACATGGGATTTAGAATAGAGACAGCATGCACCCTTTTTTCAACAAACCAGAATAACTACATAATTTATGTTACATCTATAATGAATTATGTTTTTTACATCTAAGAATCATTGTTTTTGTGACCTACAATCTAGTGGCAAGCTATGCTAAAAAAACAATCCTGGATCTGTGAACTAGTCAAAAATATTTCTGTAGAACTCGCTTAGATTTTAAACATTCTTAAGTCACCAAAAAGGTGACATATTCTTAGTTTCTCGTATTGAAGAATAAGTTATGCACTTAGAGCCAGGACACAATCTCATTTTTCTTTCCTGTGCTTTTCAAAATATACCTGTTCTTTCCATAGCTGCAACTGCACCAAACTGACATGACATGGGACTGATTAAAATGATCCATTATATAGCAGTACCTGCACTGTGCCTCTAGGGCTGCTGTGGACCTCATCACATAGCAGAGACTGACTATGCAGGAACTACATTATTCATCTTAAATGGTGGCACAGTGCTGGCCAGAGCTGTGTCCTTCAACTAGAAGTGCCATTCTCAATGTGTAACAAGGTCTGTATGGCACAGAACTGCACAAGCAGGATGTTTCCCCATATAAAGTACAGTAGAGCAATGAATGCACTAAGGATGCTTCTTCCTCACCTGAGAGATGCTCCACCTTCTGTTCTTGCTGATATTCATACCTATGTTTACCACTCAGCGGTGCCCCTCCTCTCTTCCCATTTAAGCAGAGACTGCCCACTGTCAGGGGTGACTCCTCCCACCTTCTCTTAGTTAAGTAACCCAGATGGAGAACTAGGTGGAGAAAGGTAACATATGTAGGTTAAAATACAACTGAAAACTATATTTAAACTACTCCTCTTGAAACTGACCAACCTGACTCTGAATGTCCTCCTAGAAACATGGTTTCATATTCCTATATATCTAGTAGAACATAAACACTTACACAGTTATGCAGCCTGACAATGTCTGCCTGCCTGGTTTGTAGGAGTTTCTATAGTGAAGTGACTAGATTCTGCACTCTATGCACACACCAACATCCTGGCAAATTCACCTTTACTGTTAATGTTTTATGTAGTGTCACCGTCTAAGCTCAGTAAGGGATCAAATATTATCTGCAGAACTGTTTACATTGTTGAGATATAAAGAAAAAAGCGTGCAGCTTTTTTATTTTTAATAATAAGCTAGCATAGTGACCCAAATAACCTTTTTTTGCTACAGCCATACAGCAGGGCACAAGTATGTGCTAGTTTGGTATAACAGGTTAAATCAACCCTTTCATGTTGATGTACACACACATCATGGGCCTGGGCCGGCAGCATAACCGAGTTCAGCAGTATTAACAACAGTAATACCACTCACAAAATAAAAACAGAAGGTGGGGTTTTGTACCAAGAGTGTAGCTAGGCATACTCAGTGTACTCAAATGAGTAATTTTTTTCTGAATATCTCTTGGACACGTCAGCACTCAAAAAGTACAGAATGTTTTGAACTGCATAAACAAATATGTCAGTATACAGGTATACAAAGAATCCTTGTGTGAAGGAATACACCTCTAAAATTGCTTTTTATGGGTATAAATGCTAACAGTTGAACGCAATGTGTCCTCTTTCTATATACTGGGGGGTAGCATTTTGAGGATTGAGTACATTTTTAAAATGATAGGTGGACAGTGGGGGCAACAACATTAAGTTTGGGAACAGACTGTAAATTTCTGGCTACACCCCTGTTTTGTACATTTTCATGTAATTCCATTTTATTAATCTGTTTTTGTCCTAAATACTTTATAGTTGAAGAACAGTTAAACATAATGTATAATAAATGCAGAATACAATCAGCAACAAGAGTACCACTTAAAATTACAGGTACAATAATCAAGCACAATTGATAAAAGAAAAATTAAGATTCATCCTGGTATTTAGGAATACCCTTCTAAAAATATGGTAATCATGGCACTTTCAAAAGAAAGTCTGTGACTTGCTCACTTTAATCCATGAAGGTTGCTGATGTCATGAAAACAAGGCAGGAAAGTCAAATAAACATTTGCCTGAACTTCAGACCAGGGCATATGATACTGAAATCTCTATCAAATAAGTATAGGCACATCTAAGTGACAGAAATATCATAGAATGTAAACAGAAATCTCCTTCATCAGTCAGTGTTTCTAACATTAGTGGATGTGACAGACACAGGACACTGGTATCATATCTCAAATTCTAAGCACAGGAAATCTGAACAAAGCCTAAAATAATGAGGGAACAAAGGTCCAAAAACAGGGACAGATTTTAAATATTGCTCTTATAGACTTAGGAAGTTGTTAGAATAAAAGGATTTGTGTTACCATGCATTTTCAAAGAATGTAATGTCTGAATCTCAAGTGTATGTCATTATTTAGTGACTTCAGTCTTTTTGCAGAAACACACCAAATTTTATGACGAACAGATAGATAATAAATAGGAGGCAAAATTGTAAATATTCTGTGACAATCTGGACAGTTGACAGGTACGACTGGTATACTGGCAGGCTCAGATGAAGTATAATATGAGTAGCTTACAAAAGGATACAAAGGGTGAGTTTGCAAGGAAAGTATAGTGCTTAATGTATCTGTATTTAATGTACATTTCTCTAAAATCCTTAACTGGCATTTGCAAAGTACGCAGTGAATGTCTTTTTAGTCTAGGAGATATAATAAGTAAATGGATCTTATGCAAAGCTACTGAACATGCTGTTTACAACTAAAGAACCTCAGTGGGTAGGGATGTGGCAGAGTATTATAGTCAAATTTGGTCACCTTAGCTGTAATTTGGCAAATTATGCAGATGTAAACTTTTTCCAGATGCACTTTTATCTAGGTAGCAAAAGAAACACTACTACATACATATCATGCCACTTGCCACCTAAATTAAAATTTTTATCAAAAGAAACATTCTGCCAGAGCATAATCTACCACATGAGTAGCAGCAGTGGTAGTATTTATGTAGTCATCCAAACCCAAAAAGACAGAGGTCCTACTCTCCACAAATCACACTGTAGTGATACTGATAATTTGCTTCCAAAACTCAGAGCTTTGTAAGACAGATAATTATAAATCTGCATCATCAGCTGTACATATCTATAAGTGGCATATCAACATGTCTGTGAGTGTATGTTTGAGTGTGAACAGCTGAATTAACATGCAAATTCTTTATATAACAGGTATCAAACCACAGCATTTATAAATAAAGTACAGTTGTGTACCTACCATAAATGTAGATGTTCGAGTGTATTCACTGTTGCAGTCATTACACTTGGGTTATCCTGCTGGCAGGCTACCCGCAGTCGGCCTGAATTCCAAAGTCCTGGTCTGGCGTCGGTTGCTGTCGCCTCTTCCCTGACGTCAGTGTGCCAGGGGTATAAAAGATGCAGCCGACGCCATTTTCTTCAGTTTTTCTTGCCCCAGATGTCAGGTGCCCCCAAAAGGGTAGGCTAATAATTCTGCTCATAAAAAAGCATGCACTAACATAAACATTACCTTCATCTACAAGCAAATACACCACATAGGTTGTATACAATAGAGAAGTACAGATAAGTCCCAGCAATGAAAGGGGGGTGGAGGGAGGGAGGGTAACCTGGACTGAAACAGTGAATACACTCGAACAGCTACATTTATGGTAGGTACACAACTGTACTATGTTCATCGTGTTTCACTGTTGCAGTCATTACACTTGGGTTGAATCCCAAAGCTGAGGTTGGGTGGCTGGGCCTAGATAGAATTAGAAGTGGCTTTGAGGTCCTGCAGAACTGCAGTGGTGAAGCCTGCTCTGGATTTAGAGTAAAGGGGTAAGTGGTAGTGCTTTGTAAAAGTGTGCACTGAAGTCCAAGTTGCAGCCTCCAAAATGTCCTTGGTTGGTACTCCTCTGAGGAAGGCTGCTGAAGTGGCTGCTGCTCTGGTTGAATCTGGCCTAATGCCCTTAGGCACTGATTTATCATGTTGTGAATAGCAGAAATGAATGCAGTGGCCTATCCATTTTGAAATTGTCTGCTTTGAAATAGCTTTTCCTTGCGATCCTGCAGCATATGCCACTAAGAGTTGCTCAGTCTTTCTGAAGGCTTTAGTTTTGTCCAAGTAGAAGCGTAGCTGTCTGTTTATGTCCAAAGAATGCAGAAGTCTCTCCCCCTTATTCTGTGGGTTTGGATAAAAGGTAGGCAAATTAATGGTTTGGTTAAGAGCCACACTGGAAACTACCTTAGGCATAAATGTTGGGTTTGTCCTTAGAGAAACCCTGTCCAAATGGAAAATAATAAAAGGTTCCACAGCCATTAGTGCCTGTAACTCTGAGACTCTTCTTGCTGAGGTTATTGCTAGGAGCACAGCTGTTTTCCATGATAAGTATTTTATCTCAGCTGTATTGGCTGGCTCAAAAGGAGACAGTGTGAGCTTTTCAAAGACAAAATTGAGGTCCCATGCAGGTGTTGGAGCTCTTCTTGGAGGTCTTATGTTTTTGGCCCCTCTGAGGTACTGCCTTAGCATTGGATGTGAAAAAATAGGTGGATCCGTATTGTAATGAGCTGAAATAGCAGAGGCATGGATCTTAATTGATGAGAAGGATAGGCCTTTGTCCAGCATCTCAGTTAGGTATTGTAAAATCTGAGGAATATTTGGTACAAGCGTGTCCATTCCTTGTGCCTGGTTCCAAGCACAGAATCTCTTCCATTTTTCTGTATAAAATTTTCTGGTGCTGGGCCTCCTGGCCTCCAAAATTACATCCATAACTGCTTTAGAGAGAGGTGTGTTCTGAATGGTTAAATTATCAGCCATGCAGCCAGATTTAGGGTTCTGAGTTGGCTGTGCAGGATCTGATTGTTTTGTTGGGTCAGCAAATGAGGAATTTGGGGTAATGTCCAGGCTGGGCCTTGAGACAAGCTCTTTAGGATTGGGTACCAATGCTGGCATGGCCAGTTCCCTGGCAATCAATATCATTTTTGGCTTCTCTTGTCTGACCTTTAGGAGTACCTTGGGGAGGAGAGGCAGTGGAGGAAAAGCATATACTGTAAGGATTTTCCAGCTGAATGATAGGGCATCCACTTTCCATGCTTGTTTGTGATAAGTTCTTGTGCAGAATCTCTGTAGTTGGAAATTGTGCGGGGAGGCAAATAGATCTATGTCTGGGCATCCCCATTTCCTTGGTATCCTGCTGAAGATTTGTGGATCTAGTTTCCACTCGTGAGGATCCTTGAGATTTCTGCTTAGTTCGTCTGCCAGAGTATTTGTCTTTCCTGGCAGGAATTGTGCTTGCAGGTGTACTTGTTAAGTCAATGCTGTGTTCCACAAAGTCATAGCTTGTCTGCAGAGGGGGTAGGAATGTGTGCCTCCCTGCTTGTTTATGTACCACATGACTGTAGTATTGTCCGTCTTTACCAGCAGTTGTCCTGGATGAAGTAGATCCTTGAAGGCTGTCAGGGCATTCTGAACAGCTAGCATCTCTTTTTGATTGATATGAAGATGCATTTGGCTTGCTGGCCATGCTCCCTGAATACATTTTCCTGCCATGTGGGCCCCCCCAGGCATAATCTGATGCATCTGTTGTTAGTGTTTGCCTGGTTGTGGGTAGTGTGAATGGCTGTCCCTTGTGGCGACAGGCCTGTGCTCACCATCGAAACTCCTGTTGCAGGCAGGGAATGAGGGTAATTAATGTTTCCAGGCTGTGGCAATGTTGAGTCCAAACACTTTTTAGATAACATTGTAGTTTCCTCATATGCAGTCTTGCATATGGAATTAGTAGAATGCAGGAAGCCATGAAGCCCAAAGCCTGCAGAATTTTTCTTGCAGATAACTGGGTCTCTGTTGCCAACATTTCGAAGTAAGAAGTCAGTTGCCTTTGTTTGTCTGGCATGAGATAAGCCATCTGGGCAGTTGTATTTAAGCTTGCACATAGGAATATTATCTCTTGAGAGGGTACTAGTTTTGATTTCTTTTCGTTTACCGTGTACTCTAGGCAAATTAGTAATCTTTTTACAAATGCCAGATGCTTCAGTAGAATGTCTTTGTTCTCTGCTTGAATAAAGCAGTCATCCAAGTAAGAGTATATTTGAATTCCTCTTTGTCTGCAGAAAGCAATTACTGGTGCCAGGCATTTTGTGAAGACCCTGCGTGCAATACATAAGCCAAAGGGCAGTGCAGAGAATTGGTAGTGCATTGATCCAGCTATGAATCTGAGGTATCGTCTGCAATTTTGTCTGATTGGGACATGCAGGTATGCTTCTTTTAGGTCCAAAGTTACAAGCCAAGCCTTCTTGCCCAGCATGGGCAGAAGCTGCTGCAGAGTCAACATTTTGAATTTTGGAACGTCCAGAAAAGTGTTTAGAATAGACAGGTCCAGTATTGGTCTCCAGGCTTTGTCCATTCTGGGTACCAGGAATAGTCTTGAGTAAAATCCTTGGCCCTGCTCTTGCTGTGGTACTCGCTGAATGGCCCTCATGTCCATGAGGGATGTAACTTGTTTTTGTGCCACTGCCCATTGACTTTGTGGCAGGTCTGGCATAGCTTTTGCCTTTGGCAGGGTGTGAAAGTGGAACCTGTAGCCCTGGGACACTATATTCAAGACCCATTTGTCCTGGGTGATTATATGCCAATTTTGTGAAAAAAGTGCTAGTTTTCCCCCTAAGGGAGCTGCCAAAAGATAAGTGCTTGGTATTGGCAGAGAAAAGTCATTGGGACTGTTTTCTATATGGCTGTGATTTGTCTTCTCCGCTTTTGGAGGTAGAAGCACCCCATTGTTTAGGCCTGTATGAGCCTCGGGGCTGGGATCTGCCTCTTTGCAGCCTGTCTGACACTGGAAAGGACCAATTCTTTGGAGGCCAGTTCCTGCTAAATCTGGGTGGTTGTACCTGTAAGAAATCCTTAACTGTCTGCATAGACTTCGCTTTATCCTCCATTTTCTTCAACACCTCTTCTGCCTTAACACCAAGCAAAGTATCATGCTGTAAAGCAGCATCCAATAATTTTGCTTTAACATGATCAGGCAGATTTTGTCCTTTAACCAAGCATGCCTTCTAATGACAGTACCCGTAACAGCGGCCCTGCAAGAGGCCTCCAGTGAATCAAAACCACATTGCAAAGTATGCTTTCCCACTTGTTCAGCTGCATGCAATAAATCCTGCATTTCCTTGTTATCTGCACATTCAGAATTTGTCAGCATTTTCTGTTTTAGCAGTGACATTAAATATTGCTGATATTTAAGCATATGAAACTGACAATTTAAAGCCCTTACAGCCAAGGTAGCAGAAGTGTAAACTTTTTTCCCCCATCTGTCCAGAGCCCTAGAATCCCTATCAGAGGGGACAGGGTTTTTTTGCAGTGGAAGCCTTGACCCCTTTGCGACCCTGAGATATAGTTTCTGGGTCAGCAGCAGGGTTTTTATATAGAAATTTGTGGGAATCTGGAACCCTGTAGTATCTGTCTGGCTTAACACCGGTGCAGGGGGTAAAGAGTCAGGAGACAGGCTGGACTCTGAAAATACATCATCTACTATATCTAGAACAGGTTGAATAGCAAGGGATCTGTGCTGCGGTAGTAAAAGAAAGTCTCTGAGCCTTTTCTTAGATTCTGAGTAATCTTGGCTCTCCTAGTGAAAGTGCTCCCACATGGTGTGAAGGGTTTCCCTGAAAGAATAACCTTCAGGAGGAGAGGCTGAAGGAATAGACTCTTCAGCATCAGAATCCTCATAGGGAGGAAGGGAGGAAGGGAGTATCCCTGTTCAGAAGAGGAATCAGAGGAAATGGAAACCTGATCTGAAGATTCATATTCTGTCTCTTGCCTAGGCCTCTTATCTGGAGGGGGATGGGAACCCCTGATCAAAGTAATTAGGTCTTCGGCCATTCCAAGCATTTGTTTTTTAGGCATGGAAGTCTGTGCAGGAGAATGCTGTACTTGTTTCTTTGTCTTTAGAGCTGCTTTAGTCTTTGCCTTTGAAGCTGAGGTTGGCTTAACATATAACTGTGTAGGTCTGAAAATACCCTCAGAAGCCGATGCCTGCTCAACGGCTCCGGACCCATCTGAGGGAATAGTTTCCGAATGTCCAATACCTTGAGTATCCAGAGGCCTAGTCGGCCCCACATGGGAGTCGGAAGCGGCCTGTGGCTCTGAGGTAGCGGGCTTCAGGGGCTGCGAAAGCGCCTCACTGAGAACCGGCAACTGGCCTAGCGGAGGCCTCGTCGTCGGTTTTGGACCTCGGATGCCTGTCCTTTTCCTTGCGCTTTTTATAAACTCCGGTCATCGGCTGTTCTGATGGTATTATATAATTAAATCTTCGGCCAAAGTAATGAAAGGCAAAATCAAAAATACGCTTAATAGTGCATTGGTTAAATCTAGCACAAAACTGACAGCTAACAATGCCGTGGTCAGGGCCTAGGCAAGGAATACAGTAAGAATGAAAATCCTTATGAGGTATTTGCTTCCCACAAGAAATACAATTAACTTTTTCTGACATCGGACTGGAGCAAGAAAAATGTTTCCCCAATGGGGTACTTAGCTTTAATGAAGACTTCGGATCTGAAATTCGAATTTAAAAATCTCAGGAGTCGGTCGACCGGCACTTGCGAACTGCTTTTGCTTTGGGCACTGCGTGGCAAGAAAGACTGAAGAAAATGGCGTCGGCTGCATCTTTTATACCCCTGGCACACTGACGTCAGGGAAGAGGTGACAGCAACCGACACTGGACCAGGACTTTGGAATTCAGGCCGACTGCGGGGTAGCCTGCCAGCAGGATAACCCAAGTGTAATGACTGCAACAGTGAAACACGATGAACATCCATATTTGCCATTTACATATTCACTGTTGCCTAAAATTCTAACCAATTTTCTCAGGCTGAACCATCAGGATCAAAAATTCCAAACATTCGGAGGAAATTACTACAGGTGCTCAGTCGCTGCTGTTAACTGTGTCCCTTCTTGGAACTACTAATTTCTGTACTGAAAGAGCTGATTTATTGTAATAATTTTACAAAGCTGTAATAGCTTATTACAAAAAATTGCTTTTCATGGAAAAAATCATGCCAGCCAGACAAACTGAAATATCTTTCAACGAATACACACATTGACAGCATCAGAACTAATCTCCACACAAATGGACTTCATGCCACCATTACTTCCACAGTGTTTGTTTTTTTTACATAATTTCGTAACTCAGGTAATGCATTACTTCATTCATAAATAAGCATACACTACTATACAAATGATTTTGCAATTATAGCCATTCATCATGAGTGAACCCTTAGTGTAAAACAGAAGCTCATGATTTATTACAATTAAATTGTTACTGCCATAATGTGAATCCTTCTAAGATGCCCAAGGCTGTTCCCACAGAACTCTCTCAGCTCAATGTATTTACATGAAATTAGAAAAACTGTTATTGAAAAACTATTCCCACATTTGTCATTAAATGTTATAAACATAGAAAAAGAATTCCACCTACCCTCCTTCGAAGATCTTGATACGAACTGGTTCTCCTCTCTTGGTTGTGGAATTATCTTCTTCCTGTCTTCCTTGCTTTTCCTCTTCCTTCTCTACTTTTGATCCATCTTTCCTTTCCTCTCCAACAGGAAGTGATGGAAGATGTACCTGTGCAAGATTATTATACGTTTGTTAAGCGCAGTATGTCTTAGTATTTAGTGCGGCTGGCCTGCAACAATAGCATACACTAAAAAATTAATATGTTTTATGCAGTCATAATGCAAAAAAATTAGGCAAAATAAAAAAAAAAACATTTTTACCTGAATTTCCTTATGTTCTGACTGTGCTTCTCAAACATTTTGGAAATACAGAGCATATTTTAGAGCATTTATTATAACTGTAATTGCCTTAATATTGCTACAACTCAAGTGCTCTAGGTTGCACTGCATCTGAAGTGTTTGTGTGTTTTAGCTGATTTTCTGTATATATAGACTTCTCTGTATATGTAGACTAGCTACTTATTCTGCTGTATTACTGCCACTTAAATTGTTTTTCAGTTGTGCAATTGCCTTGCTTCATTTAAAAAGTTTTAAATTGCTAATTTTGTAGAGTTTTAATTGCATTTACTGTTTAGGACTACACACTCAAGTGTGCTAGACTTTTCTGTGTTTATTTACTGTATTATTGCATTGTTTTGCCTGTTTCAACAAAAAAAAAAAAAAAATATATATATATATATATATATATATATATATATATATATATATATATATATATATACTATCTTGTTTGCTCGTTTTCCACCTTTTCTAGCCAGTCCATATCTCAGGCCTTGCTTGTCTCGGGACCTTACTTTCTGTGCTCAGAGCTATCCAGACCTTGCTGTGGCAGAGCAAAGTCCTACTGCCTACCAGTGGGACTTGTGAGCATTGTACTGCCTATCTAATGCTAGAGGAGTGGTTTCCAGCTCTGAAATTGTAATTTTATTAGTATTTTGGGCTGATTTCTATCCCTTTCAACTTTCTGGCTTAAAAATGCATGTGTTTGCACATTTTTCACATCGTGCAGCACTACGAGGCTACAGTTAAACTATTCCAGGTGCCAGAAAGTCTGCTCTTCAAATTTTCCCTTAAGACTAGCTGGTTTCTCAGTAGTAGCTCTAAAATCTGAACCCCTGTGACTAGCACTTGCTCTAGAACCTGCTGTAAAGCACTAGGAAGCCTGAAACTGATACAAGCACTCAGCTGTCGTTGTCAATAAGGAGAAATTAATCATAGGCACTAAACAGCCTACAATTGCAAAGTACCTTGCAAAGGTCAGGGAAAACAGCTATTAAACCTTACAAAAAAGCACCTAAACAGGCATGCCCAAGGGTCAGCTTCCGGTGGTTCCTCCTGCCCACCTGATGAATCTGGGCATACTGGGGCAATGCGGCAACTGCCTCATGTACACAGACAATCCTCTCCTCCTACCACCCAACACTAAAACCTGTGAGAGATGCACTTACATAGCCAAACTGGAAGCAAAGCTCTCTCCGGTCAAGGCTGTGCTAGACAGTCAAGAGGAGAAGGCTAACACCTGCATTACACCTCTAGCAACTCATAGCCCTTCAAAACCCACACCATCAACTCCCACACATAGCAACACTAAACCCACATATGCGGAGGTCCTTAACATTAACCTGCCCAAGCAACAAGGACCTCCGAAGCCAAAACACAAACAAACACCAGTCACAACCAAAGTGACACATAGCTCACAACACCAGTGTGCCACCCAACAACAGCCCCTAAGGCAAGACAATGTACCCAACACTTTAGTCATAGGTGACTCTATAGTCAGGCACACTGATGTCCCACTCACCAGGCTGAACAAGGAGAAAATTACAGTCAGCTGCCTGTTGGGTGCCAGGATCCGCCACATAACGCATGGACTCAAGTCACTCCACAACAAGTACAAATACGACTCTGTCATTGTCCATGCTGGAGTAAATGACTTGAGACGTACCTCCCTGGACTACATGAAAAGAGACATGGAAGAGCTCTTGGATCATGTGACCCAGGCAGGTATGACCCTAGCCCTGAGTAGCATCCTGCCTTCGCCCAGAATTATACCACAGTATAAGGACAAAATTATTGACTTCAACAATTGGCTAAGCTTCTAGTGTCATTCAAAGGGGATCCAGTATTTGTCTGCCTGGGAAGACATGATCGACAAACCACTATGCTTTGCCAGAGATGGTCTGCACCTGTCACCCTGGGATTCAGGTTACTGGCTAAAGCTCTTGCCACCCCTATAGTGCCTTTTTTAGGCAAGGTTCAAAGGATAAAACCACCACCGTAACAGATACAAACATGCAAAATCTGAAGGTAATGCTACTCAATGCTAGAAGTCTAAACCTCAAAATGCACTCTCTCGAGGCACTCCTAAAAATGGAGAACATCGATATCTGTACAGTGACCAAGACCTGGTTCAAGGCTCCAGAGAGCACCCCTGCAATACCAGGCTACAATTCTTACCACACTTTTCGGCCACAAAACCAAGACCGAAACACTAAAGGTGGAGGAGTGTCCATATTCACCAAGGATATTCACACCTCCAGGCTAGTTGCCCAACACAATGCATCTGAAATTCCCCAGGTGCAACTAACACTAGATAAGACTGCAATCCAAATTTTAGCTTGCTACAGATCCCACACCATATCCCAAGATTCTCACTACACCTTCCTTAACATACTGGAAAATATTAAGATACAACCAAACACCCTAATACTAGGTGATTTCAACTATCCTGCCATTAATTGGGAAAACTACTCGGGTACCAACTCCTTTTTCCAATGGTTCTTGGAATTCATAAATTCCAATGCCCTGGATCAACTAATCCATTGTCCCACCAGGGGCTCCAATATCCTAGACCTAGTCATTACCAACATGGGAGATAGATGCTCCACATCAGTGGTCACCCTCTCATTGGTCAGGTCTGACCATAAGCAAATCACCCTTGACATCCACATCCCACCCCCACCCCCCAGTAAGGAAACCTCCTTAAAAAACTTCTCCAAAGCCAACTTCATGCTACTGAAGTCAGAAGTGACAAATTTCACAACACCCATGCAGACGGGATCTGGAAGTTCGACTGCAGAATCCTACACTAAGGCACTGTACGAGCACATCCACTCGTGCATGAATCGTGCCATCCCAAATAGAACCAAGATGCTCTTCTCCAAAAAAGGAAGCCAATCTGGTGGTCCCCTGCTATAAATAAACTATACAACAGAAGGAAGAAACTGTTGCAGAAAAGAGGAAAATCCCAGGATGCAAAAAACTCCCTCACCAGCCTCAGTAAGAAGCTGAGATCCCTCATAAAATCCTCAAAAGCTAGTTACGAAAATAAAATTGCCAAAGATTCCAAAGACAACCACAAGGCATTCTATAGTTATGTCAAGAATCTAAATGGCAATGCTCAGATCTGCTCTGAGCTACAACAGAATGGCATTAAATTTACTGATCCCAAGGATATTGCTAATATCCTGGCAGATCGATTTAGTGCCAACTTCACTCCCCTCTCACCCCCTAAAGGGCCCATCTCAATACCAAAAGATTGCCAAATTCCGATAATTACAGCCACACAGGTAGAAACAGCACTCTCCAAAGCTAAGAATACAGCATCCATGGGACCAGATGACATCCCAGGCTGTGTACTACATGAACTACAAAATGAACTGGCACCCCACCTAAGTGTCATGTTTAATCATAGCCTTACCTCAGGCGTCATGCCCACTGAGTGGCGCACAGCTACAGTTATCCCGCTCCACAAGGGAGGATCCACCTTGGATCCCGGGAACTACCATCCCATCAGTCTGACAAGCCTGATCTGCAAGGGCATGGAATGCATTATCATGGAACTTATAAACAAAGACATTGGCAACCTCCAGACACTGGACCCCACCCAGTTTGGGTTTGTGAAGGGCCGATCTTGTCTACTGAATCTGACTGACTTCTTCGAATCGGTCTCCAGAGCTGTGGACAAGGGTAAGGAGGTCCACACAGCCTATCTGGACCTCGCCAAGGCCTTCGACACCATCCTCCACTCTGGAATCATAGATAAACTTACTAAGCTGGGGATAAATCCCTATGTCACTCGATGGGTTGCCAACTGGCTTACTGACAGAACCCAGACTGTAAAAGTAGCCGACTCCAAATCCAGTTCCAGACAAGTGGAGTACCTCAGGGTTCAGCCCTGGGACCACTCTTGTTTGGCATCTACTTCTCGGAAGTACAGGCCAACACTAAGTGTCTCTGGCTAACAAAGTTTGCAGATGACTGCCAACTGGGAGCCATTATTGAATCCCCAAATGATGTGGATATTCTACAAAAGGGCCTTACAGAAACAGATGCCTGGTGCCAGAGACATGGGCCCAAGCTTAATGCCAAGAAATGTATAGTCATCCCATTTGGAAAAAAAATGTACCCATGAACTACCACATAGGTGGCAGGACACTAAACATCAAAAGTATGATGAGAGACTTAGGGACACAAGTGGACAGTGGTCTCACTTTCGATAACCACATCGCCACAACAGTCAGGAAATCCTTCTACGTGGCACACCTCATCACTAAGGGCTTTTCATCCAGGAAAAACGAGGTCATTGTCCCACTGTACTCATCCCTCATTAGACCCATTATAGAGTATAATGCCCCATTTGGTATGTACTTCACAAGACATCTGCAACAGCTGGAAAGGCCACATAAATACCTCACTAAAAGAATCACAGGCCTAAAGCAGATGTCATATGCTGACCGTCTAATAAAACTCCAGCTACACTCTGTGGCATATCGTCTACTCAGAGGCGATCTCTGGTAAACATACAAGGCCATGTCAAACCCTGAGCTGTTGGACATGCTCCACTTAAAGAAATCCCAATCCCTCAGAGCCACATGCTCCAGGGATCTAAACCTTATCATCACAATGAACCAAACATGCTGGAGGGATATGTTCCTGACCCAGAGACTCCCCATACTCTGGAATAGACTGCCCATACATGTCAAGCAGAGCAACTCATTGGCCCTCTTCAAAAGGAACCTTGATGATTGGATAGGAGATAGGAAATTTACCCCGGGGATCATGTCAGTCGCCCTGCTAGACGGGCCCACAGAAGTAACTATTGTTGGAAAAAATTTCCAGGGAATTGTTATGGCTAGGCTTGCATAGGTCTTAGGGCCGATAGCCTAGTACCAACCTGTGAACCTGTGAGTTGTGACACTATAGGGTAAGGAATACTTTCAATTTATATCAACAAAAGGTACAATGCTGGACCCAATAAAATGTGGCAGGAGTTCAGTTTGCTATTGTGTGTAATAATGTATAACGCTTACTTGGAAATGGATAAAATCACTGTCGGAGTAATAAACACTGACTGAACAAATGTAGTCAGAACTCACAGATGTATAAGGGATGCTGTAATGACATATGGTATGAGGCTGAATTGTTTTAACCACTACCTGAGAGGTACATAGATAACCAAAAGTGAAGAATGAACTCTGTACCTTGACAAACAACTCTGAAATGTATAAGAACAGGGGATAGAACAAGAAGAGATCCAAGGTTAAAATAAGTGTGGCAAAAAATGGATGATGCACAAAAGCCAAACAGTAAAAATGATGGCACAGGACATGGATCTCTGAAAGAGGACAGGGGATATGGTCTGGGAAAGAAATGTGATTATCACCGAAAAAGGCAGTGTACTGGATGATGTATATGACAAAGTATGGACTTAAGCCTGATAGAGAAAAAAATAAAATGTTTTTCAAAGGAGTACTAGATAGAAGGATGTACACTAAATTAAACTAAAGACAGAATATCCAACAGTGGTATTTACTGCTAGATGGAAACAAGGCAGGGTCATGTACATACTAATGTCAGTGTAGCCAGGGTCATGTTAAACTACATAGTAATGTCAGTGTAGCCAGGGTCATGTTAAACTACATACTAATGGCAGTATAGGCAGGGTCATGTGAAACTACTTACTAATGGCAGTGTAGGCATGGTCATGTTAAACTACATAGTAATGGCAGTGTAGTCAGGGTCATGTTAAACTATGTACTAATGGCACTGTAGTCTAAGGACGTTTTATGTGACTGTCTCAATAAACACAGAATGCTGGCACTAGAAAGACTAACATAAAGGATGACGTCAACTATTTTTCCATGAGGGAAAATCCCTGTAATCTGCATGAAAAGGACCTTTATCTTAGCTCAGCATCTGTCACAATTTTTACCAAGTTTAGATTTCCGAGGAGTTGAAGCCAAGGAACAATCCTGGACAGGATCCAGGCCACTTCAGAAAGCAAACACATGCACACAAACACTGACACACAGAGCAATCTGAAACACTGTGCCAAGTCTTTCAGATGCTTGGAAAAAAAAAACAGTGGCATCATTGAAAGCCTCAGAAGGCCAAATATCGATCCTGTTCAGAAAATAAACCAGAGAACCATGTGTTGCATGCAACAGCATTAACCAAGAACAGCCACAGATACAGACAAAGACATATAGCTCCATTGATACCATATTGCACATGTTGGTTAAGTTGAAGACTGATCTTTATGTAATCATGGTTATGTGGTTGCTGGACAGGAAATGTATGGTTAAAATTAAAGACTGTTATACTAGCTATAAAAGTATCATGGTGTACGTCTCATGGGGATCCATCTTGGGTTCTATGCTTTTTGGCCTTTCGATGCCTGAGTGTCCATCCACCAAGAATACTTTGATCAATAAATTTTGAAGTCTGTGGTGATGGGAGTTGCCACAGTGTGATAAAACACACTGACTATTCCTATTCTGACACAAGTCTAATTAGTGCTTTTGCACTGGAGAAACCAGCTAGAAGAGGATAAGACTGAATAGCCAATGCCAGCAAACCCATTCTCAGTGTGGTGAAGGAGCAGGGCAAGGAGGTGTCAGTTTCTGTGTGTGACCAACATCAAGTACAGACCAGGTAGTGTAGAAGCAGAGAAATGATTGCACACAGGGCCACCGTGTGGTATGCACTGCTGTTGGGAGATTTAGTTTGTGCAGGAACACACACACTCCCCCACAAATACACAAACACAAACACAAACACAAACTCACTCACTCACTCACTCACTCACTCACTCACTCACTCACTCACTCACTCACTCACTCACTCACTCACTCTTTGGCCAAAGCACTTCTAGCCAAGGAGGAAAAGGAAGTTAAAGAAAACCACCTAGCATGCCACAGTGATGGCTGATCTGATGGCTGATTCTCACCACCCACTGCAGGTTCTTTAAGTAAATGTTCCATGAAGACAAATATTCACGGGAGTGAGGGGACTACATACCAAATAGGAAGTGTCCCAGTTGGTAGGACAGGGGAACAGAAGGACTGAATGATCAGTGAAGATGGGCTGATGGTCAACAGTCTAAGATGGAAAAGAAATACAGATAAAACAAGACATGACACGGACATAACACAATGTTATCAGATGGCACCAGGATACAAGCTGTTAGGTAATTGGGATCAATAACTTATCTAGTGTGTAGGGAAGGAGGTTATGTGTAGCACAAAAGTGCACAAATATTGGAGCGAAGCACGGTATCCTTTTTCATGCACAAATGACTCTGCACATTTGAATATGAACGAACAGTATAATTAAGTTAGCACTTTCACAACTGCATGAGTGGCTTCTTCAGACCATATAAATAAAAACAGAAACAAACATTTCATATATACTCACTAAAAGTTAATGTATCCACAATTCCACAGCTGCTCCTAATCAATGTAAGCAATGCCAGCATAAAACCATGTCATTGAAACGTAGTTACGTAAAGCAATACCCCAAAACAAAATAAAAACGTATTACATTTCAGTCTCCCAGACATACTAACTCTTCAAAGTCTATGTTGCAGAATATATACATAATCAAATTATATGTCTACAATCCTGTAGGGCATGTAAAAGTGTCTAACATTCTTCTTCTTCTTCTTTTGGCTTTTCCCGGTTAGGTGTCACCACAGCGAATCATCTGTCTGCTCATGATTGGCAGTGGAGTTTTACGGTGTCGAGTTGCCAGCCCGGAGCCCAACCTTCCACAGAAGGCACACACACGCACACACTCACACCTAGGGCCAATTTAGAGTGTCCAATTCACCTCCTGCATGTCTTTGGGATGTGGGAGGAAACCGGAGCACCCGGAGGAAACCCACGTGACCACATGGAGGACATGCAGACTCCGCACAGAAGGCATGCATTCTGCAACTCTTGATAAATATGCACCACTCTTCAAAATAAATCTGTACGTCCTCGTCACAGTGCATATTGTGTCCAGTCAATACAGCATTAACCTAATCAAGAGAATTGCATCTAATAAACATAATCTAATAAGTTAACATATAATAAAAAAACATAAAATGCATAGTAGAATATCACCACAAAACAATGCATTGCTAAAATGACATACTACCACTAAATCCTACTACAGTAGTGCTATTCATGTACAACTAAGTGCGCTTACGCTACACGCTACTCTCTAATAAAAATCATTAAACTACAAACATAACTAAAGGGTGATTCCTTAAGGGCACGGTACCTTAAATGTATGCCCATGTCATAAATGTACCGTGCTTCATGTATAAACACTAGAAATTCAAAAATCTGATGACCCTGCTCTAACAGGTGCCCTCCCTCGGTCACAGTAGTATAGTCACATGGGCAGATATTCCAAGGTGCTTCACAATTTACTAAACAATAATTGAGCCTTATACTATTAAAATGCACTAAAGTTCAACCATCTATCGGCTCGATATTAGGACAATACTGCATGAACCAATAGTGCCTAGGCTCTCCATACAACTATACAAAGCATATCATTATAAATCTATATCCACTTCCTAGGTATGCTAGACATCATATAAAAACAAAAGAATACATGTCTGGGGACCCTAAACTATCAAATGCATACATTCACTCACACTTCTGTGGACACATGAACATATCTTTTACTCAAGGTACTTAAAGACTAGCTAAACAATATTAGTACCTTATGTTATTAAAAACATTGAAATCCAACCATTGCTCAACTCGATGAAAACAGAGCTACATCTACAATATGCTAATACTGCCTACAATAACCATAAAAGTGTGCAACATTGCACTTCCACGCATGGTGAAGATGCATGGAACTATCAACACAGACCTCCACCATTAAGGCTACATGGACGAGGGTACTATGAAGCTATGACAACATAAAAGAAAAAATTAAAAAAAGAGTTAAATAACAGTAGAGGAAGAGAAACAAGAACAATAGGCTGAATAGTAATAACCATTGACTGAATAACAATAAGTAAATACACCTATTAAAATAGTGAATCCATATCCTGTACTATCTATTTGAATCTGTATGATGTACATATACAGGATACATATCCATGACTCTTGGAAGGTTCTATTAATCCATCTGAACCTCTTGTATTATTCATACATTTTATCCAAAACAAAAATAAATTCATGGTAGTGGAACTAAATGCCTATCTGTATACATTTATATCAAAGAATCTGACATCATTAATTCATGATATATATATTATCAACCATATTAAGCACAATACTTAATAAACTCACATCTACATAGAACCATGGATGTCCCAAAAATTACCAATTATATTAGAATGTCCGCAATTATGGTCTAGGTAATCCCCTAGCATCCAAGATGGGTTTGATGGAAACTCTACCATTAAGGCCATAGCCTTTACCCGCTCTTAACTTATGAATCCATCTAAGTTCGGATCTCTCAGTCTTATTCTTTATATCCCCCATCCTAGTACTCATGTCAACCTTGTCCAAGACAAGAAACAGAAACTGATGTATCCGACTAGTTCTCTGTGAGTATTTAGATAAAGCACTCAAGCCATCCTGCTGTCTAATGCTGTTGATATGTTCTCTTATTCTTTCAAGTAAAGTGCGATTAGTCATTCCCACATAAAAATAGGAACAGCAATCACATTGGGCTAGATAGATGACATTCCTACTATCACAGCCTGCCCTTACTTTCAGCTTAAAGTGTTGGCCTGTCTCAGGGTGAGAAAAACAGTCATCTGATCTAACATATATACACTGGTTGCAATGGCCATAAGGTGTAGTGCCATTTCTCAGTTTTACTTCATTATTCACTTTGGAATAACAAAGAATCCTCTTAAGGTTCTTCCTGTTCTTGTAACAGAACCTAGGTCTCTCTTCCACTATCTTTTTAATCCTATCATCGGTCATTACCAAGGGCCAGTGCCTACTAAATATATCTCTCACCTTCCATACATCCCTGGTATATGCCAGGGACACATGGACATTCCCTCTGTTATATGCAATCTTTCTATGATTTAAAGTTGTTACATGTTTAGATGAAAAGTATGGATGGGCCCTTCCACTCCTCATTTCCTTAACTTCTCTGAAAGTGTTCAAGATATGCTCTCTGTCATAGCCCCTCTGAGAAGGATTGTCACCTAACATAACAAGTTCATGTTCAAACACATCATCCACATTATTCAACCTCAAGACATGCATCCCCTGGCCTTTCACTAAATTGTTAAAAATATGCTTGGGGTGCATACTAGATCTATGTAACAGGGTGTTCCTGTAACACTCTTTCCTATAGACGCTGGTACTTATTGTTCTGTCTCTACACTTAACTATCTTAACATCCAAGTATTCAATGTAATCACATGATTAATGTGATGTAAACTTCAAGAAATTTATACTATTTTGTAATTGTTCAATAAACTCATCTACTGTCGCATAATCACCTGGCCAAACAATAAGTACATCATCCACAAACAGACGATACAGAAGAACATTCTGCTTAAACAGATGACTATTGAAAACACATTCCATTTCCCATGTTACTAGAACTGCATTGGCGTAGCTATTGGCACAACTAGTGCCCATAGCTACGCCATCGCGTTGAAGATAGTTGACATCCCCAAGATATTCATATTGAAAAACATATGAGGTCTATTAACCTAATCTCATATTGACTGCATTTCACTAGAAATCTTCTTAGATATTCCAGACCCTGCTCATTAGGTATAACCGTAAATAGGGACATGATGTCTAGTGTCAAAACTGAAAATTCTCTCGTAGTGTCCATGTTCTCAGAAAACAAATATAGATCTTGTAATAATTGTTTGGTGTCTCTTAGAACTACTTCAATCTGATCCAAAATGGGTCTAATGTGTCTCTCTACAAATAGCGAATAAGGTTCAGTCATCCATCCCCTCCCCGACACTATGGGTCTGAAGGGTGGATTGAATGAATCCTTATGAATCTTAGGCATGCCCTGTAACAATGGAACAACATAGTGTATAATTTCTAAATAATTCATAACTTCCATTGTGATATTGTATGATGTAAGACAGTCATTCACTCTTATACGTATGTCCCTAATCATGCTCTCTACTTGTGTGTAATTAAGTATTTTATATGTTAAAAGATCTGCCAGCATATTCCTCATGGACTTGATGTAAAATTCCCTATCCATTATGACTGTCATGCCTCCTTTGTTCGCTGGGCATATCACTATCTGATTATGTGTTTGCAAAAGCCTAAGTGCTGTATCTTCTTCGGGTCTACTTTATGCACTCGAAACATGAAAAACCCAAATCCAAATAGCGCAACACATAAAGAGCGAACCACGAATACGTCAAATGTACTAAAGCACGAAATTTAAAACTTCGAACCGTCATGGTCAGCCAACCAACCACCCGTAACACACTACCTGCCCAAACACAATAAAAAAAACACATACATACACTAACCAAAGCCCTACTTCTGATCCTAAATTAAAGCACCAAAACCCTACTGCTAACCCTACACTAAACCCCACGTACACAACTATCTATGCACTATCCTTAACCCCTCCCTAACCCTAAGGTCTGTAACTACTGCACATTTCCCCTACTGAGCTATACCCAAACAAACTAACTATTCCACACACATGCACTTAACAAAACCCTACACTAAACCTTACATACATCACCTACACAAAACCTTACATTCACTACCTACCTATGCACTTACCTTAACCACTCCCTAACCCTAAGGTGCGTAACTATCACACACTTACAGAGCTATATGGCAGACAGGCCAACTATGCGAATTCGATATTTCCACTTTCGCAGTTTCGTTCATTTGAAATATTCGCAGTTCGCTCTTTACTTGTCACGCTATTTGGATTCGGGTTTTTCGTGTTTCGAGCGCATAAAGTAGACCCATCTTCTTCCCTGGTCATAGTGTGGTACGACCTACCCTTTTGCTCTTTCAACAATGTCTCGTAGATTTCATCCTCACATATCTTACTAAATGCCTCTAAGATGAGATAATTAATTGGAATGTAACTACTGTATTTTTAAAGGGCACACTAACACTAGATACTACTGGCTCATCAGATACATACATTCTAACCATGACACTCCTTACAAAAAGTTTCATATCAATAAGTGTGTCCGATAAATCAGAACTCTATGCTGGTATAAACGACACTCCTTTATTGATAACAGTTTCTTCTTCCTTTGTAAGTATTATCTTGGAAATATTCCATATCAACGACCTGTTCGATTCCACATCTTCTTTATTGTTGGATGGTCTTTTATTGGAAACTGCTCCTTCCTCTTCATCCTCCCATGGCTTCTCGATCTCTGATGTTCTCTCCCTCTCTCTTGTCGAATGGGTAAAGGAAGTTTCATAAAAACCTGCGATGAAGCTTCCATGTTGTTTTTTCTCCGTACTATCTCTTGTGCAGGAGGTATTTCAGTCATCACCTCTATAGGTTGACTTCCAGGGCTAGAAGGTAAAGTGGGAGCCATTGTCTGTGTATCAGGCACAATAGGTTATGTTAGATTAGGTTAGATTATGTGTAGCACAGTCTACACTTTTGTTTGGCACTAGATTTGTTATGTTTCTAAAGTTACTATACATATAATGATCTGTGGATCTGACTAGTGTTTTTTTTATCTAAATCGGTGGTACTGCAAGTAGATAAGTAGAGTCTGATATAATAACAGCAGTCTGGTATAGTAACAATATTCTAATAAAGTAACAACAATCAGGTTAAGTAACACTGCTATAATAAAAACAGTCAGGTAAAGTAACAGTATCTGATAGAGTAACAACAATCAATTTAAGTAAAAACTTTCTGGTAATGCGACAGCTATGATATAGTAAAAACAGTCCAATATTGTAATATCATCTGATATAATAACAGTCTAGTAAAGTAACATTATCTAATACAGTAAAAAGAGTCTAGTGAAGTGGCACCCATCTGATACACTAATAGCAAGCTAAACCTGAAAAAGGATTAACCTTAGAAACAATTTACGCTTACTTTGTGATGAGGTCCAGCAGGTAAAATTCCAGTAAGAAATAACAGTGCAAATACCCATGAAAGGCACAGATGAATAAAATCTGACAGAATGTACAACATACTATAACAAGTGTGGGTGTCGGAGTACTTTCAAAAAGGGAGCTTTGTGCTTTAATTAATATTTAATGGGCAGATAATCTTCTCTACCAATGAACTACTGTTTAGTATATGCTTCTCAGAAGTTCAGGTCAAAGCTACAGGGTTGTGGGTGACCAAGTCTGCAGATGACTGCAGACTGGGTGCAATCACTGAATCCCCAAATGATGTCAGTATACTCCAGGAGGGTCTCATGCAGACCAACGACTGTTGTATTAGTCACGGTCT